>NC_048591.1:32110514-32148014 GCF_013265735.2 Oncorhynchus mykiss
CATACACATACACCACTATGCACATATCACAAACACATGTGAATACAATGTGAATACACCTAATGTACGTACACACACACATTCCTACACACACACACATTCCTACACACACACACATTCCTACACACACATACCTACACACACACACACACACACACACATACCTACAAACACTCACATACCTACACACACACAGATACCTACACACACACTGACACACACACATACACACAGACCTACATACACACACACACACATGCACACACACACGCATACCTACACACACACACACACATACCTATCTACACACACACACACACACACACACACACACACACACACACACACACACACACACACACACACACACACACACACACACACACACACACACACACACACACACACACACACACACACACATACCTACATTGACACACAGAGACTCTTATCCGACCATAATATTAGCATCAGAAGCACATGAATAGACATTAGTGTTAATGAGAAAGGCGAGAGGTCATTTGTGATGATGGAGAGATGGAAATCTACTCTCATTTCCCTAATGACACGCTAAAGAACCCACTGTCTTCGCACAGTCACTGTCACCGTTATAGCCATAGCCCTGTGTGTGTGTGTGTGTGTGTGTGGTTGGTTGTATATGTTTTTTTGTGTGTGTGTGTCCCATACATTAAATCAGCCTGCTTCCAGACGTCCTTGTGCCATACCAATATCCCTGACACAATCATAAAGCAGAAAAATTGTATGACCTATCCTCCCCCTCTACACTCCCCCCCTCCCCCCATCTCTACTGTCATCACGCACACTAGTGATGGACTGGGATGGGAGGGGAGGGAGGATGGGAGAGAGTGAGGAGTGAGGATGGGAGAGAGGGAGGAGTGAGGATGGGAGGAGTGAGGAGAGAGGATGGGAGAGAGTGAGGAGTGAGGATGGGAGAGAGTGAGGAGTCGGGATGGGAGAGAGTGAGGAGTGAGGATGGGAGACAGGGAGAAGTGAGGATGGGAGAGAGGGAGGAGTGAGGATGGGAGAGAGGGAGGAGTGAGGATGGGAGAGAGGGAGGAGTGACGATGGGAGAGAGTGAGGAGTGAGGATGGGAGAGAGTGAGGAGTGAGGATGGGAGAGAGGGAGGAGTGAGGATGGGAGAGAGTGAGGAGTGAGGATGGGAGAGAGTGAGGAGTGAGGATGGGAGAGAGTGAGGAGTGAGGATGGGAGAGAGTGAGGAGTGAGGATGGGAGAGAGGGAGGAGTGAGGATGGGAGAGAGGGAGGAGTGAGGATGGGAGAGAGGGAGGAGTGACGATGGGAGAGAGTGAGGAGTGAGGATGGGAGAGAGTGAGGAGTGAGGATGGGAGAGAGGGAGGAGTGACGATGGGAGAGAAGGAGGAGAGAGGGAGCAGTGATGATGGGAGAGATGGAGGAGAGAGGGAGGAGAGAGGGAGGAGTGAGGATAGGAGAGAGGCAGCACTGATGATGGGAGAGAGGGAGGAGTGAGGATAGGAGAGAGTGAGAAGAGAGGGGGGAGAGGGAGCAGTGATGATGGAAGTGAGGATAGGAGAGAGTGAGGAGAGAGTGAGGAAAGAGGATGGGAGAGAGGGAGGAGAGAGGATGGGAGAGAGGGAGGAAAGAGGGAGGAGTGAGGATGGTAGAGAGGGAGGAGTGAGGATAGGAGAGAGTGAAGAGAGAGTGAGGAGAGAGGGAGGAGAGAGGATGGGAGAGAGGGAGGAGAGAGGGAGGAGTGAGGATGGTAGAGAGGGAGAATTTTGGATGGGAGAGAGGGAGAGGAAAGGTTTAGGAATAGAAAACGAGGGCTTGGGACAGGAGGGTTTGGGACAGGAATGTTTGGCACTGGAGTGTTTGGGACAGGAAGATTAGTGATAGAGATGAGAGATGTAGGTAAGTTAACACAGGTTGGGATAGGACGATAAAGAAAGAAAATCAATTGTGTTGGAGTTTGGGAGGTTGAGTTGAGGTCTTCTATCTTAGTGGTGAATCTATGTTACAAGTTTGAAATCAATGACAGTCAGAATACACATTTATTCTGTTTCCTATTTCCACCCCCTCCCTTCCTCATTCTCCCTCCTTCTCCCGCTCAGGTCTTACCTTCAAAGAGAAGGAAAATGAAAAGAAAAGCAGTACCATGTAGCAGTAAGTTGCAGTAAGATTAAGATGCAGGGTGTCGCCATGGCAATGATTGATACTCTTTTCTTGCCGCAGACGGAGAGGTGAAAAACAATCATTTTGTTCTAGTACAAGCGTAGGGTGGGTCTATTTTGGTGTGTTTGTGTGTGACTCACCAATTTAATGCCTGGGTCTCACCTGTGTACAACAGCAATGAAAGGTAAAAGAAGAGAAAAGATGGACAGAGCTCGAAAAGATAAACAGACAGTACAGAACATGGACAAGGTAAATAGGTGAACCCGATGAAGAGGTGGAGAGTCGAGGCTCTCTTCGAACACACACAAAAAGAGACAGATAAATCCATATGTTTCCATAAGGACCAGTCGACAGTTTAATATATAACAGATTGAATTTATAGAGATCTCAATCTCTGTCATCCTGCTACTCCCCCATTTCTCCACCTCTGACCACAGCTACACTAGATCCATCGTTCATGCTTTAACTAACCGGAGAAAGAGAGAGAGGAAGAGGGAGGGAGAGGAAGAGAGAGACAGAATAGAAATATAGCGAGAAACGAAAGGAGGAGTATAGACATGGAAAGATAAAGAGAAGGAGAAAATGGGGACAAAGAGTAGTAGAAAATGGAAGAGATGTAGAAAGGGGGAGGAAGAGTTAAGTCAAGGTATATTGGCAACATTAATGAAGCTCCAAGTTTCCCTGAGTGGCTTTGACGGTAACAGCCAGCATGAGACTTATAAAAATACCTTTATTTCCAAACTCCTTTCTTTTTTTAAATTGCCCTCGGGTGCTTATAATGCACTCTGAATAGACGGTATGTCACCTGGAATAGAACTCTGATCATTCATTCTGGGAGAACTGTTATGTCCCTCACACTACCTTCAGCCTATACCTCTCTCTCTCTCTCTCTCTTTGTCTCTGTTTCTGTCTCTCGCTCTCTCTCTCTCTCTCTCCCTGTCTACTTGTCATTCTGTCTGCCTCTCTTCCCCCTCTATCTATTCATCTCCCATGCTCTGTCTATGCTTCTCCTGTGCTGTTTCTCTCTCTCTCTCTCCCTCTCTCTCCCTCTCTCTCTCCCTCTCTCTCTCTCTTTCTCTCTCTCTCTCTCTCTTTCTCCTTTCTTTCTCCCGCTTGCTCTCTCTGTCTGTTTGTCATTCTCTACCTCTACCTTCTGCACTCTTTCTCTCTCATTTTCTTTCTCCCCTCCCTTCTTCCCATCTTCTTTCTATGTATTAGTGCTGTTACTGCGGTCATGAGTCATGACGGCAGTCAAATTCCACCTGACTGTTCAGTCACGTAATTAGGCTTCTCCAAGCTCTGATGCTGCTGATGGTCATTAGTAGTCTACCAAACTTGCTAACTGCTTGGTAGTCAGCACTTTTTTGTCCCTCTAATCACTCTGATATCAATGCAAATCTTATCAAAAATCTAATCAAACACTTCATGAGAGCCCATGAGCTCATGTTGAGCAACATTTCTATAGGCTATGCAATTGTGTGAGAAAACAGAGTGATGGCCTCTATTAAAAAGAGGAGGATCCCATCAGCTTTCTATAGGCTAGGCCTACTATATTTATTTCTAAACTTTCCTAATATTAAGCACATTGCTTATCTTTACAACAGGAGTATAGCCTACCTGGCTGGCAAAATTAAACACTGGAAAAGCATCCTCCATTAAGTGCAGCGATGCAGAGTGCAGAGATGACAAATCGTTTTTCCCCCTGCCCCTGTTTCGAGACAGTGGCATGATAATGGTTCATTCCAAATCAAAACAAATTTCACACATATGCGTATGTAAAGACAAGATTTAATCAAGAATACTCTGATGGGTGACATTAGCTTATCACTTGTGAATGATATATTATGACTTGTGAATGATGCCCAGCTTAAAGCAAGAAACAGTGCATGCCTTTTTTTGCCATTTTTTTCCAGTCAGTCACACAAGTCATATACCCTAGCCCATAGGACTATATGTTTTGATAAGGTTTGTATCACAACTAAAGTGGCCAAATAACAATGGGTGTAGAGCCTAACTGGCAGACATGAGCAGCACATGAGTTTCAAGTTTGGGTAAGATCATATTCACCATAAAATGCACCTTTATAATAAAAGCATTACATGCTTAATTGCGTTTGCGGTCACTTTGATAACGGTGTTTGCCTGTTAATGGAACATTTGCGCTTTTAGCCTACTGCCTCGCTTATAATGTGAAGAAATAGCCTAATACCTTATCAACATTTTAAGCTAAACATTCTGAACTGTTGCGTCAGTTTCATTGCTTAAATTGTTTTTAATGCCAGTGGTTGTATTCTATAGCATCCCACAACTGTCCCAGACTATGTTTGGAGTGTTTGCATTTTTACTATAAGGGATAGTAGATTGACATAGGCTAGTGCTTTTGCTGCTTGTTAGGCCTATTCATATTGTTGGCTGACGAAAAGTAAATGTGGACAGTTCCACAGTTCCAATATTTTCCAATATATTCAATATGCGCCTTGGCTAAGGACTTAAGCAGTTGCATCCCTGATGTGTCTGTCCGATGTATCTGTCTTCACTTGTAGCCTGTGAGAAAGACCCGATCACGTGACAGAGAGCCATGTGAGTGAGAGGTGCTTCAGAGCAGGAAGCCAGGAGAAGGGAAATATAATGATTAAATTCAGCTCAAGGGCACAACGGCCACCGGTCACAAAAGGCATGGATTGTTTTAGGGTGCATTACAGCCACACAAAGGGGATGCTGCCGGGAAGTTCGAGGCATTATCAAGTGCTTTTCAAATTGTGAATGAGAGACTGATGAAATGTGTGCAGCCTGCGCAAAAAAAAGCTGAGCTCTTCCCTTAATGCGACTTTTTTCGAATCACCATTAGAGTCGCATCATGCAGCCTTACAATGTGTTAAAAATAAAAACATGTAGCCCCACATTTGTAGAACAACTACAGTTACATAACTAACTCTAAATGAAGCATATAGGAGTACCTATTTCTTTGTTAAACACTCACAGAATAGCCGCATGTGCGAACTACCTCAAATCATTTGGAGAAAATATCCTTTCTATTTTATTCAGCTTTGTTCAATTGTGTTCTTCATACTATATAATAATGCCATGGAATTCTAAGCAAATCTTGTCTGCTAAATGAACTAGTGTAGCCCACAGCCATATGGCATAGCCAGATCAGGGCTAAATATAAGGGCATGTTATTCTGTTCTACTGATTTATTGTGATGGTGTAGGCTATATTACATGGATTTATTAGACTTTTTTAAAATGTAGATGCTCCAAAGGTCTGCATCAGTGGCTTGTAGCCTATGTTCACTAACGGTCAATTACCGTGAGACCAGTTATTTGTGTCACGGCCGTCCTCCTCTTCATCTGAAGAGGAGAAGCGAGATGGATCTGAGGACCAATACGCGGCATGGTAAGTGTCCATGGTCAAACTTTAATAAAGAAAGTAGTGAACACTGAACAATATACAAAACCAGTAAACAAAATAACAACCGTGAAGCTAATCATATGGACTGTGCTGAAACAAGCCATCAACATAGACAATCACCCACACACAAACAGTGCAACCCAGGCTACCTAAGTATGATTCTCAATCAGAGACAACTAATGACACCTGCCTCTGATTGAGAACCATACTAGGCCGAAAACATAGAAATGCCCCAAAACATAGAAAAACAAACATAGACTGCCCACCCAACTCACGCCCTGACCATACTAAATAAATACAAAACAACGGAAATAAAGGCCAGAACGTGACAGTACCCCCCCCCCCCCAAAGGTGCGGACTCCGGCCGCAAAACCTTGACCTATAGGGGAGGGTCTGGGTGGGCGTCTGTCCACGGTGGCGGCTCTGGCGCGGGACGCGGACTCCACTTCATCATTGTCTTAGTCCGCTTTATTGTCCGCCTCCGTGGCTTCCTCACCATGGCCACCCTACTCAATGACCCCACTGGACAGAGGGGCTGCTTGGGACAGAGGGGCAGCTCGGGACAGAGGTGGGGCAGCTGCTCGGGACAGAGGGACAGCTCGGGACAGAGGTGGGGCAGCTGCTCGGGACAGAGGGACAGCTGCTCGGGACAGAGGTGTGGCAGCGGCTCCGGCAGCAGCGGGAGACTCCGGCAGCAGCGCCGGACAGACAGGACCACCTGCAGGGAGGAGACAGAGAGACAGCCTGGTGCGTGGGGCTGCCACAGGAACCACCAGGCTGGGGAGACCTTCAGAAGGCTTGGGGTTAGGAGGAGGCACCTGAACCAACCTCGGACAGGCGGGCAACCTCGGACAGGCGGGAGACTCCGGCAGAGGCGCCGGACAGGCGGGAGACTCCGGCAGCGGCGCCGGACAGGCGGGAGACTCCGGCAGCGGCGCCGGACAGGCGGGAGACTCCGGCAGCGGCGCCGGACAGGCGGGAGACTCCGGCAGCGGCGCCGGACAGGCGGGAGACTCCGGCAGCGGCGCCGGACAGGCGGGAGACTCCGGCAGCGGCGCCGGACAGGCGGGAGACTCCGGCAGCGGCGCCGGACAGACAGGACCACCTGCAGGGAGGAGACAGAGAGACAGCCTGGTGCGTGGGGCTGCCACAGGAACCACCAGGCTGGGGAGACCTTCAGAAGGCTTGGGGTTAGGAGGAGGCACCTGAAGGATCGGGCTGTGGGGGAGCACTGGAGCTCTGGTGCGCAACCTTGGCACCACTTCCCCAGGCTGGATAACCACTCTAGCCCGGACCCTCCAGAGTGCAGGCACAGGTTGAACCGGGCTGTGGGTAAGCACGGGAGATCTAGTGCTTACTACACGCACCTCTCCCTTAGGCTCCATTCCCACAGTCGCCCGGTACGAGCGGAGCGCAGGCAGAGGACCCACTGCACTCTCCCAGCGCCCCGGAGACACAGCACGCAGAGCCGGCGCAGGATACCCTGGACCAAAACTGCGTACCGGCGACCAGACCCGCTGAGCAGGCACCATACGCCCTGGCTCGATGCCCGCGCTCGCATGACACTCTCGGGGGGCTGTCCTATATCGCACTGGGCTATGGACACGTACTGGCGACACCGTGCGCTTAACCGCATAACACGGTGCCTGACCAGTAACGCGCTGCTTATAATAAGCACAAGGAGTGAGCGCAGGTCTGCTACCTGGCTTAGCTTCACCCCTCGTGTGCCTCCCCCCCAAAAAAATGTTGGGGCTGCCTCTCGTACCTGTCG
The DNA here is from genome assembly GCF_013265735.2 of Oncorhynchus mykiss. Lineage (NCBI taxonomy): Eukaryota > Metazoa > Chordata > Actinopteri > Salmoniformes > Salmonidae > Oncorhynchus > Oncorhynchus mykiss. The sequence continues at coordinate 32,117,866 of NC_048591.1, forward strand.
CACTGCCCTGCTGCCTTCGCCAACCTCATTCTCCTGTAACCTTCCTTGCACTGCTCCATCGAATCCCAGGCGGGCTCCGGCACTCTCCCTGGGTCGATGGCCCATCTGTCTATCTCCTCCCAAGTTGTGTAGTCCTGTGAAGCCGGCCGCTGTTGTTGTTGATGCCGCCGTCGCTGCCTTTTACCAAGCCGCTTGGTCCTTGGTTGGTGGGTGATTCTGTCACGGCCGTCCTCCTCTTCATCTGAAGAGGAGAGGCGAGATGGATCTGAGGACCAATACGCGGCGTGGTAAGTGTCCATGGTCAAACTTTAATAAAGAAAGTAGTGAACACTGAACACTATACAAAACCAGTAAACAAAATAACAACCGTGAAGCTAATCATATGGACTGTGCTGAAACAAGCCATCAACATAGACAATCACCCACACACAAACAGTGCAACCCAGGCTACCTAAGTATGATTCTCAATCAGAGACAACTAATGACACCTGCCTCTGATTGAGAACCATACTAGGCCGAAAACATAGAAATGCCCCAAAACATAGAAAAACAAACATAGACTGCCCACCCAACTCACGCCCTGACCATACTAAATAAATACAAAACAACGGAAATAAAGGCCAGAACGTGACAATTTGCTTGGAAATCACATGCTGACAAAATTTCATGACCGTCGCAGCCCTATTCTGTATCATGTCATGTTAGGCTTGTGGAGAGTGTGTCCCACTGTGAGGGAGTGTTCAGACACCTGGACACAGAGGAAGCAGAGACAACTACAGGAGGTGTATTCTCTGGTTCCTGGAGGGGGCCAATGCAAATAATCAGACTGCTCCTCCGGACGAGTGAGGAGGATGAAGAGGGATGAGAAGGGCAACTCCTGGGGCCAGAGCAAAAGGTATGTGGAAGAGGAATCATACAGAGTTGATATACATACATATATAGACACACACACGTTCATGGTTATTTTTATTTATTTTATTTTTATTTCACCTTTATTTAACCAGGTAGGCTAGTTGAGAACAAGTTCTCATTTGCAACTGCGACCTGGCCAAGATAAAGCATAGCAGTGTGAACAGACAACACAGAGTTACACATGGAGTAAACAATAAACAAGTCAATAACATAGTAGAAAAAAAGAATCTATATACATTGTGTGCAAAAGGCATGAGGAGGTAGGCAATAAATAGTCCATAGGAGTGAATAATTACAATTTAGCAGAATAACACTGGAGTGATAAATTATCAGATGTACATGTGCAGGTAGAGATACTGGTGTGCAAAAGAGCAGAAAAGTAAATAAAATTTTTAAAAGTATGTGGATGAGGTAGGTAAATTGGGTGGGCTATATACTGATGGACTATGTACAGCTGCAGCGATCAGTTAGCTGCTCAGATAGCAGATGTTTAAAGTTGGTGAGGGAGATAAAAGTCTCCAACTTCAGAGATTTTTGCAATTCGTTCCAGTCGTAGGCAGCAGAGAACTGGAAGGAAAGGCGGACAAATTAGATTTTGGCTTTAGGGGTGATCAGTGAGATAAACCTGCTGGAGCGAGTGCTACGGGTGGGTGTTGCCATCGTGACCAGTGAACTGAGATAAAGCGGAGCTTTACCTAGCATAGACTTGTAGATGACCTGGAGCCAGTGGGTCTGGCGACGAACATGTAGCTAGGGCCAGCCGACTAGAGCATACAGGTCACAGTGGTGGGTGGAATAAGGTGCTTTAGTAACAAAACGGATGGCACTGTGATAAACTGCATCCAGTTTGCTGAGTAGAGTATTGGAAGCTATTTTGTAGATGACATCGCCGAAGTCGAGGATCGATAGGATAGTCAGTTTTACTAGGGTAAGTTTTGCGGCGTGAGTGAAGGAGGCTTTGTTGTAGAAATTCCGACTCTAGATTTGATTTTGGATTGGAGATGTTTGATATGAGTCTGGAAGGAGAGTTTGCAGTCTAGCCAGACACTTATAGATGTCCACATATTCTAGGTCAGAACCATCCAGGGTGGTGATGGTAGTCGGGCGTGCGGGTGCAGGCAGCGAACGGTTGAAAAGCATGCATTTGATTTTACTAGCGTTTAAGAGCAGTTGGAGGCCACGGAAAGAGTGTTGTATGGCATTGAAGCTCGTTTGGAGGTTAGATAGCACAGTGTCCAAGGAAGGGCCAGAAGTATACAGAATGGTGTCGTCTGCGTAGAGGTGGATCAGGGAATCACCTGCAGCAAGAGAAACATCATTGATATATACAGAGAAAAGAGTTGGCCCGAGAATTGAACCCTGTGGTACCCCTATAGAGACTGCCAGAGGACCGGACAACATGCCCTCCGATTTGACACACTGAACTCTGTCTGCAAAGTAGTTGCAAGGCAGTCATTAGAAAAACCGAGTATGCATACACATACAGAGAGCATTGGATACAATCCCTGTGAGAAATGAGAGAGGAGGTTGAGCTCCTCTGTGAGTCGAGGATTGGGGAAAGAGTGTGTCTTGTATAGAGAGGGAGGGACGTTAATCTCAGCTTTTGTCCTTGAGAAGGTGAAGCATCCCAGTCCTTCTGGTGTCCATTACCCCTGCCAAAAGCAGCAGCATCCCCTATCTAATTTACCAAGCCTGCTGTGAGCCCCCCACCATCATCCCAATCAACCCATACCATCCCCCTCTACCCGACCCTCAATCACTCCAGTAAGGAGCCTTCCTATGACACCCTCCTCTCCACTCATTGCCCTCCCTGCTGCCATCCACCACTGTGCCATGATAAACCACTTCTTAATCTTCCAGCCCGTAATGACTAACCGTCCATTTATCAATCTGGACCATTAGTAACTGGATCACCACTCCAGACCTGTCCCCCATCTTCCTCTCTCACAAGTGGCCAACCTGCCTTCCTCCCTCCCTGTCTGGTCTGCCTGGCCTTGGCAGTCATTGTTGCTCTGGCCAGACAGATCATCTCATTGTTGGTGTTGAACACTGGGTGATCATGAGTCACATTAGGTTGATTACGCCCTGCGTTCTATACATATTTCTACATGAGAAGTTAATTTGCTTTGCTCTGTGTGTGTGTGTGTGTGTGTGTGTGTGTGTGTGTGTGTGTGTGTGTGTGTGTGTGTGTGTTACCTGCAGACTCTGAGGATGACAAACTCTGTACCCATAGCAACTCCAGGTGAATGATGGTGTGTGCGTGCTGGTGGGTGTGTGTGCGCCTGTGCGTTGTTTAACTTTAGCTCCCCTCTCCCAATCCACCCTGGGGAGAACGAAATCATTGATTACCCTTCAAGTGTTGAATAAATCTCAGGGCAAGGACTGTAGACTCCCCCCCCCCCCTCCCTCTCTCCTACTGGCTGTTCTCTCTGCCTCAACCTCCCTGCTTCCACTGCCTTTCCCCTTCTCTCCTCCTGTCCTCTGTCCTGTCCTCCACATGGTCCTGTTAACAGCAGACTTACTGGCAGAGCAGTATTGTGTTCAGTGATTGTACTTCTCAACCATGGCCCTCTCACCCATTAAACATCCCCAATAATTAGCTCAGAACAGGGGCTGAGGTCCATGGGCCCGACCTGCCTGACCTGCCTGGCTCAGCTTACCCCCAGAGTGGAAGCAGGTGGAAACTATTCAGTACCGGAATGGCTGACTATACGTTAGAGAGTCATATCCTGGCTCCTTCAGTGTGACAGTTGCACACATCAAGGGACATGTAAAATGGAGCTCCTTGACAAATGCTCTGGCTAACGTGAAACATGATAATGGTCGTACAGAAAGAGAGACACACAAACACACACTCAAAGGTGCACAAACACATACGCACACACACACCTAAATGACAACCGTAGTACACAGACAGACAGAAACACGCACACACAAACACACACTCAAAGGCGCACACAACATATGCACACACACAAACCTAAATGACTACTGTAGTACACACAGAGACACAGGCACTTCTACAAAACAATAATGTACAATAGTCATTTCACAAATGTCTTCAAATTCCAGTCTCCCATTGATTTCATAGACAATAGCTGTGGTGCAAGATAATACCGTGTCCGTGCCAGTGTCCATGTCCATGTCCGTGTCCATGTCCGTGTCCATGTCCAGTGTCCGTGTCCATGTCCGTGTCCATGTCCGTGTCTATGTCCAGTGTCCGTGTCCGTGTCCGTGTCCAGTGTCCAGTGTCCGTGTCCAGTGTCCGTGTCCAGTGTCCGTGTCCAGTGTCCGTGTCCAGTGTCCATGTCCGTGTCCATGTCCATGTCCGTGTCCATGCCCGTGTCAATGTTGTACTGTACTGCGGTCTCTCTCCAGCAGGCAGTCTGATAGTCCTTGGTAGACAGAGGAGACTGTATTGACCTTTCTGCTCTTAATCCATGCTGACAAAGTCTGCAGGCTGCATTAGGTGTTTTTTTCTTCCAGTGACGCACGCACGCACGCACACACACACACACACGCACGCACACACACTCAACTCTACTGTATCTACATGTATACAACTGCCTTCAACAAGCACTAGGGACACTGAAGAATATAAACCACCCACTGGCCAAAGACATCAATTCAACATCTAGTTTTGATTTACATTTGATTGAGTTGTCACATAAAATGTCACCATGTCATTGGATTTAGGTTAAAAGTTGTGTGAAAAAAAATCCAATCATTTTCCACATTGATTCCATGTCATCACATTGATTTTTTTGTGGTTGAAATGACGTGGAAAGATCATTCATTCAACCAGTTTTTGCCCAGTGAGTAGGCTCTTCGTCTTCCTTTGTAAGTGTTTGTGAGTAAGTGTTTGTGAAAAGATATCTGAAATAACTGGTGTGTTTTTGAAGGCGGAATTGTGTGTAATTTAATTGTATTATATAGAAGATATACAAGCCGCACATGAAATAGAATAGCAGAAAGCTTGGCTTTGAAGGACAGCTGTAGTGTTTTCCAACATAATGCCGTAACAGTCTATGACAGGCAGCTCTTCTAAGCTCCACTGTTTGAGGATTAGGGGGGAGAAATACGGTTATGAAATATAGTGAATAAAACATGAGTCCTCTTCATGAGAGAAGAAGGTCTGATGCGTGAGTGATGTGTTTGAGCTGTTGAACTGGCCTGTCTCTATGACTGAGGGAAAATCCTGGCTCTGCACTTTCAGCTTGAGATGGGTACAGACTCTTATTCAGTCAAATGTTAAAGTATTCCGCTATCTTTGATATCAAAAATGAATTATTGAAATTACTAGAAACTCCCTCTCTAATTTCAGACCCATCAGATCATCTGTAGTTTTCAATTATCATTAATAAGTGATAATTTGAATCGGGGCAATGGATATTTTTTTGATTAGATTCTCATTAATTAATATGAGGTTTTGAGAGGGCTATTTTCAGGGAGCTTCGTGTGTGTGTGTGTGTGTGTGTGTAAGAGAGAGATGAAAGAGAATGATTGAGTGAAATCTGCTCCATTTAAACATCACACACAGCACACTACTTCCCCCTCAATTCCACATCCTTATCCCCCCTCTCTCGCCTCCTTTCCCTCCTTCTCATCCTCTCTCTTCCCTATTCATCCCCCTCTGCCCACCTCTTTCTCTATCAGCGTCGAAAGGCACATGATCAAATAACACCTCATTCATTATGTTTTGTTCCCCAACCTCAGGCTGTTTTCATATGTGTGTGTGCGTATGTGCTTGCGTATTTGTTTGTGAGTGCCGTATTATAAGTGCTTATTGCAGCAGTCGGACAGCTCAGGGAGATTGCCTATCACTGGTGACCTAATGTGTTTTAAAGAAACACGACTCACTGTGAGAAGATGTGTCCCTCACAGGCACAAAGGAGTGGGTGGAAATAAACAAGTGAAAATGGCCTGTATTGTTGGTAATGAGGTTCTGTGATGTTTGTGCTTCCCTGTCAGACTGAGGAACAGCTACAAGGAAATTAGATGAAAACACAGCCACAGACACAGACACATAGACAGAGCCAGACCCAGACCTCTTATTCGGGACCTCTTAGTGACAACATCATCTGCTTTCACTGTTTACTTCAAGACTCACAGGCCGTCAGAGTACTACCATTACATTGAATACTATTATCTACGCTAAGGTTAGCACCCAAGCACAGGAGGCTGCTGAGGGGAGAACGGCTCATAATAATGGCCAGAACGGAGCAAATGGTTTGGCATCAAACACCTGAAAACCATGTGTTTGATATATTTGATAGCATTCCACTGATTCCGCTCCAGTCATTAACATGAGCCCGTCCTCCCCAATTAAGGTGTCATCAAGCTAGCTATGTAGCATGTCAACATTCACAACACTGCTTTAGCAACTGGAAGCCCACTCCCATCCTTGTCTGAATCTCCAGCTCTGAGAATGGTGTGAATAACACATCGCGTTGACTGGGTCTCTGTTTGGGGTTAGCTAGCCAGGCTAATGAGAGGGTTTGGGTGAGCTGTGGTCAGGATGTTCCTGTGATCATCATCCATCAGTCTAGTCTCTTCAGGTGGGCTTCCCTGATGGAGAAGGCGTATAGAGTTCATTATACAACGGCATGATTTATTCCTCATCCTACTTAGTTCAATAGAGAGCTTTTCCATTTTGATATTGAGAGGCCAAGTGCTTTGGGAGTCTGTGACATTGAGATGGGTGGGGGAGAAGAGGGGGAGGGTGGTAAGGGAGAGGGGGGAGTGTTGATGAGGTGAGGGAGCATTAATGGAAGTGAGTTGGGATTACTCAAATGGAACTACACCTGTGTCCTCACTCTGACCAATTGGAGCGTTGAGTAAAAATGGACACTTGGGACCACAGACGGCAGATTGAAAACCAAATAGTTAACCCATCTGGACAGGTCTTGATGACATGGGTCATACTGTGCCGATCCAAGCCAATCCCAATGAAAGGCAGTGACTGTGGGAGTTCTACCATTTCTAGCATATAAACAAAGCAGACGGTCTGCTGTTATGGTGTGGAAGGCATTTATTGTCTCTTCAGAGTTTTATTGAACATTTTATTTTATGACTTATATTATATAGTCAACCTCTTGTTCTAGCTACCTCTGTGTAGGTACTGGCTTCATTTCTAGTAACCAGTCCCCTAGTCAATATCAGAAGCCAGTGATGAGAGCACCAGACGTTTACATTTTGTTCATTTAGCAGGCACTCTTATCCAGAGTGACTTACAGTCAGTGGAGTGCTATTCCGTTTTCAGTCAGCTCATTTACCTCACTCTCGGGTGACTCACTGTTATAGCAGGAAGGTGAACCAACACACAGCTATTTACATGTTAATGACATCACAGTCACACCAGAACACGTACACACCCTCACACACTTTTACACTCATCATATGCTGCTGCTACTCTTCTTTATTTTACTCTTATTATTATCTATCCTGATGCCTAGTCACTTTACCCTTCCTTAATGTACACTACCATTCATACATTTGGGGTCACTTAGAAATGTCCTTGTTTTTGAAAGAAAAGCACTTTTTTTTGTCCTTTAAAATAACATCAAATTGATCAGAAATACAGTGTAGAGATTGTTAATGTTGTAAATGTCTATTGTAGCTGGAAACGGCTGATTTTGAATGGAATATCTACATAGGCATACAGAAGCTCATTATCAGCAACCATCACTCCTGTGTTCCAATGGCACGTTGTGTTAGCTAATCCAAGTTTATCATTTAAAAAGGCTAATTGATCATTAGAAAACCCTTTTGCAATTGTGTTAGCACAGCTGAAAACTGTTGTTTTGATAAAAGAAGCAATAAAACAGGCCTTTAGACTAGTTGAGTATCTGGAGCATCTTCATTTGTGGGTTCGATTACAGGCTCAAAATGGCTAGAAACAAATAAGTTTCTTCTAAAACTCATCAGTCTATTCTTGTTCTGAGAAATGAAGGCTATTCCATATGAGAAATTACCAAGAAACTGAAGATCTGGTACAATGCTGTGTACTACTCCATTCACAGAACAGCGCAAACTGGCTCTAACCAGAATATAACGAGTGTGAGGCCCCACTCTTTAATTACAATTACAAGCAAATTAACACTGGAGTGATAGATGTGCAAGTATGAATATTGTGGATGAGGTAGGTAGATTGGATGGGCTATTTACAGATGGGCTGTGTACAGCTGCAGCGATCGGTTAGCTGCTCAGATAGCTGATGTTTCAATTTATTGAGGGAGATATAAGTCTCCAACTTCAGCGGTTTTTGCAATTCGTTCCAGTCATTGGCAGCAGAGAACTGTAAGGAAAGGCGGCCAAAGGAGGTGTTGACTTTGGGGATGACCAGTGAGATATACCTGCAGGAGCGCATGCTACGGGTGAGTGTTATTATCATGACCAGTGAGCTGAGATAAGGCAGAGCTTTACCTAGCAAAGACTTATAGATGACCTGGAGCCAGTGGGTTTGGCGACAAATATGTGTCGAGGGCCAGCCGACGAGAGCATACAGATCACAGTGGTGGGTGGTATATGGGGCTTTGGTGACAAAACGGATGGCACTGTGATAGACTGCATCCAATTTGCTGAGTAGAGTGTTGGGGGCTATTTTGTAAATGACATTGCCGAAGTCGAGGATCGGTAGGATAGTCAGTTTTACGAGGGTATGTTTGGCGGCGTGAGTAAAGGAGGCTTTGTTGCGAAATAGGAAGCCGATTCTAGATTTAATTTTGGATTGGAGATGTGCAATATGAGTCTGGAAGGAGAGTTTGCAGTCTAGCCAGACACCTAGGTATTTGTAATTGTCCACATATTCTAAGTCAGAACCATCCAGAGTAGTGATGCTAGACGGGGGGATGGGTGGACGGGTGAGGGCACCGATCGGTTGAAGAGCATGCATTTAGTTTTACTTGCGTTTAAGAGCAGTTGGAGGCCACGGAAGGAGTGTTGTATGGCATTGAAGCTCGTTTGGAGGTTTGATAACACAGTGTTCAAAGAAGAGCCAGATGTATACAGAATGGTGTTGTCTGCGTAGAGGTGGATCAGGGAATCACCTGCAGCAAGAGCGACATCGTTGAGAAAAGATTCGGCCCGAGAATTGAACCCTGTGGTACCCCCATAGAGATGCTCCAGATGCTCAACTAGTCTAAAGAAGGCCTGTTTTATTGCTTCTTTAATAAGCACAACAGTATTCAGCTGTTCTAACATAATTGCAAAAGGGTTTTCTAATGATAAATTAGCCTTTTAAAATGATAAACATAGATTAGCTGAAACAATGTGCCATTGGAACACAGAAGTGATGGTTTCTGGAATGGGCTTCTGTACGCCAATGTAGACAATTAATAAAAAATCAGCCGTTTCCAGCCACAATAATCATTTACAACATTAACAATGTCTACACTGTATTTCTGATCAATTTGATGTGATTTTAATGGACAAAAAATTTGCTTTTCTTTCAAAAACAAGGACATTTCTAAGTGACGCCAAACTTTTGAACGGTAGTGTACATATCTACGTCAAATATCTCATACCCAGCACATTGATCTGGTACTTTAACTCTATGAATGTACAGTTGAAGTCGGAAGTTTACATACACTTAGGTTGGAGTCATTAAAACTTGTTTTTCAACCAGTCCACAAATTTCTTGTTAACAAACTATAGTTCTAGCAAGTCGGTAAGGACATCTACTTTGTGCATGACACAAGTAATTTTTCCAACAATTGTTTACAGACAGATTATTTCACTTATAATTCACTGTATCACAATTCCAGTGGGTCAGAAGTTTACATACACTAAGTTGTGCCTTCAAACAGCTTGGAAAATTCCAGAAAATTATGTCATGGCTTTAGAAGGTCCTGATAGAATAATTTACATAATTTGAGTCAATTGGAGGTGTACCAGTGGATGTATTTCAAGGCTTAACTTCAAATCCAGTGCCTCTTTGTTTGACATCATGGAAAAATAAAAAGCAGCCAAGACCTCAGAAAGAAATTGTGGACCTCCACAGGTCTGGTTCATCCTTGGGAGCAATTTCCAAAGGCCTGAAGGTACCACGTTCATCTGTACAAACAATAGAATGCAAGTATAAACACCATTTGCCACGCAGCCGTCATTCCGCTCAGGAAGGAGACGCGTTATGTCTCCTAGAGATTAACGTACTTTGGTGCGAAAAGTGCAAATCAATAACAGAACAGCAGCAAAGGACCTTGTGAAGATCCTGGAGGAAACAGGTACAAAAGTATCTATGGCCACAGTAAAATGAGTCCTATATCGACATAACCTGAAAGGCCGCTCAGCAAGGAAGAAGCCATTGCTCCAAAACTGTCATAAAAAAAGCCAGACTATGGTTTGAAACTACACATGGGGACATCGTGCTTTTTGGAGAAATGTCCTCTGGTCTGATGAAACAGAAATAGATCTGCTTGGCCATAATGTTTGGAGGAAAAGGGGGGGGGGGGGCTTGCAAGCCGAAGAACACCATCCCAACCGTGAAGCATGGGGGTGACAGCATCATGTTGTATTGGTGCATTGCTATAGGAGGGACTGGTGCACTTCACAAAATAGATGGCATCATGAGGGCGGAAAATTATGTGGATATATTGAAACAACATCTCAAGACAACAATCAGGAAGTTAAAGCTTGGTCGCAAATGGATCTTCCAAATGGACAATGACCCCAAGCATACTTCCAAGTTGTGGCAAAATGGCTTAAGGACAACAAAGTCAATGTATTGGAGTGGCCATCACAAAGCACTGACCTCAATCCAATAGACAATTTGTGGGCAGAACTGGAAAAGCATGTGCGAGCAAGGAGGCCTGCAAACCTGATTCAGTTACACCAGCTCTGTCAGGAGGAATGGGCCAAAATTCACCCAAATTATTGTGGGAAGCTTGTGGAAGGCTACCTGGAATGTTTGACCCAAGTTAAACAATTTCAAGGCAATGCTACCAAATACTAATTGAGTTCATGTAAACTTCTGACCCACTGGGAATGTGATGAAAGAAATAAAAGCTGAAATAAATCATTCTCTCTACTATTATTCTGATATTTCCCATTCTTAAAATAAAGTGGTGATCTTAGCTGCCCTAAGACAGGGAATTGTTACTAAGATTAAATGTCAGGAATTGTGATAAACTGAGTTTAAATGTATTTGGTTAAGGTGTATGTAAACTTCCGACTTCAACTGTCGCTACATTTTTGTGTATTTAATCGTATTCCTCGTGTTATTCTTTTTGTCTTATTTTTTCACTGACTCATTTGGGAATCGTTTGAACAAGCATTTCACTGTTAAGTCTGCACCAGTTGTTTTCAGCACGTGATGAAAACTATTTAATTTATTTTGATTTAAACCACACTGAGTGGGAATTGACATGGCGATGACATCACAGTAACCTACAGTAAGAACAAACACACAAACACACGTACACATACACGCGCACACACACCATAAATCACAGACACAGATTGTGTCTTTACATAACAAGGAAGTCATGCAAGAATTGTGTATCTCCTCTCCAAGCTGCCACTGGGCCTAGTAGAAAATATGACTATTGATTAGGATGACAGATGACACCCTCATTATCTCTGATCAAGCACTTCTCCTTCACTTTACATAAAGACGGAATCATATTAATGTCAGAGAGGGATGAAGACGTAGAGTACAGAGCAAAGACCAAGGGAGGGAGGGAGGGAGGGACGGGACCGAGGGGATCATGTGGGAGTGAGAAAGAAGGTCTGTTCATATGGTTTGTGACATGTGGATTGAGGATTATGGTGTCTTGTTGTCTGTGGTGGCGGTGTGAAACACCCAGACAGAGGGGGGAGAGGTGGGGTGTGTTAGAGTGAGAGAATGGTAAGTGGGTATACAGTGCCTTGCAAAAATATTCACCCCCTGTAACGGTTTTCGTCCTCCTCTTCTTAGGAGTAGGAAGGATCAGACCAATGCGCAGCGTGGTAAGTGTCCATAATATAATTGTAATGAAATATAACTGAACACAGAAAACAAAGGAATAAGAGAATAACTGGAAACCGACACAGTCTCGTATGGAGCAAACACAGACAACCAACATGGGGAAAACGGGCTACCTAAGTATGATTCTCAATCAGAGACAACGATCGACAGCTGCCTCTGATTGAGAACCATAGAAATACAACATCGAAAAAAGAACATAGACTACCCACCCCAACTCACGCCCTGACCAAACTAAAACAAAGACATGAAAAAGGAACTACGGTCAGAATGTGACACCCCCTTGGTGTTCTTCCTATTTTGTTGCATTACAACCTGTCATATAAATTGATTTTTATTGGGATGTCATGTAATGGACATACACAAAATAGTCCAAATTGGTGAAGTGAAATGGAAAAAATTCCTTTCAAAAAATACAAAATAATTATAACGGAAAGCGGTGTGTGCGTATGTATTCACCCCCTTTGCTCTGAATAAGATCTGGTGCAACCAACTCCTTTCAGAAGTCACATAATAACTTAGATTGCACACAGGTGGACTTAAATTAAGTGTCACATGATGTCAGTATACAGTCGTGGCCAAAGGTTTTGAGAATGACGCAGATATTCATTTTCATAGAGTCTGCTGCCTCAGTTTGTATGATGGCAATTTGCATATACTCCAGAATGTTATGAAGAGTGATCAGATGAATTGCTCTCTCTTTGCCATGCAAATGAACTGAATCCCCAAAAAACATTTACACTGCATTTCAGCCTTGCCACAAAATGACCAGCTGACATCATGTCAGTGATTCTCTCGTTAACGCAGTTGTGAGTGTTGACGAGGACAAGGCTGGAGATCACTCTGTCATGCTGATTGAGTTCAAATAACAGACTGGAAGCTTCAAAAGGAGGGTGGTGCTTGGAATCACTGTTTTTCCTCTGTCAATCATGGTTAACTGCCGTCATCATTGCTTTGCACAAAAAGGGCTTCACAGGCAAGGATATTACTGCCAGTAAGATTGCACCTAAATCAACCATTTATCTGATCATCAAGAACGTCAAGGAGAGCGGTTCAATTGTTGTGAAGAAGGCTTCAGGGTGCCCAAGAAAGTCCAGCAAGCGCCAGGACCGTCTCCTAAAGTTGATTCAGCTGCAGGATCGGGGCACCACCAGTACAGAGCTTGCTCAGGAATGGCAGCAGGCAGGTGTGAGTGCATCTGCACGCACAGTGAGGCGAAAACCTTTAGAGGATTGCCTGGTGTCAAGAAGGGCAGCAAAGAAGCCACTTCTCTCCGGGAAAAACATCAGGACAGACTGATATTCTGCAAAAGGTACAGGGATTGGACAGCTGAGGACTGGGATAAAGTCAATTTCTCTGATGAATCCCCTTTCCGATTGTTTGGAGCATCCGGAAAAAAGCTTGTCCGGAGAAGACAAGGTGGGCGCTACCATCAGTCCTGTAAACAGTAAAGCATCCTGAGACCATTCATGTGTAGGGTTGCTTCTCAGCCAAGGGAGTGCGCTCACTCACAATTTTGAGAACTGATGGTCAATCCTCAAGAGGCGGGTGGACAAACAAAAACCCACATATTCTGGCAAACTTCAAGCATTGATTATGCAAGAATGGGCTGCCATCAGTCAGGATCTGGCCCAGAAGTTAATTGACAGAATGCCAGGGCAGATTGCCGAGGTCTTGAAAAAGAATTGGTCAACACTGCAAATATTGACTATTTGCTTCAATTTCATGTAATTATCAATAAAAGCCTTTGACACTTATGAAATGCTTGTAATTATACTTCAGTATTCCATAGAAACATCTGACAAAATATCTAAAGACACTGAAGCAGCAAACTTTGTGGAAATGAATATTTGTGTCAATCTCAAAACTTTTGGCCAGGACTCTATCAGAAAGGCCCCAGAGTCTGCAACACCACTAAGCAAGGGGCACCAGGAGCTCTCCAAACAGGTCAGGGTTGTGAAACACCCAGACAGAGGGGGGAGAGGTGGGGTGTGTTAGAGTGAGAGAATGGTAAGTGGGTATACAGTGCCTTGCAAAAATATTCACCCCCTGTAACGGTTTTCGTCCTCCTCTTCTTAGGAGTAGGAAGGATCAGACCAATGCGCAGCGTGGTAAGTGTCCATAATATAATTGTAATGAAATATAACTGAACACAGAAAACAAAGGAATAAGAGAATAACTGGAAACCGACACAGTCTCGTATGGAGCAAACACAGACAACCAACATGGGGAAAACGGGCTACCTAAGTATGATTCTCAATCAGAGACAACGATCGACAGCTGCCTCTGATTGAGAACCATAGAAATACAACATCGAAAAAAGAACATAGACTACCCACCCCAACTCACGCCCTGACCAAACTAAAACAAGTTGTGGAGAAGTAAAGATCAAGGTTGGGTTATAAAAAAATATCTGAAACATTGAACATCCCACGGAGCACCATTAAATCCATTATTAAAAAATGTTAAGAATATGTCACCACAACAAATCTGCCTAGAGTGGGCCGCCCACCAAAACCCATGGACCAGGCAAGGAGGGCATTGATCAGAGAGGCAACAAAGAGACCAAAGATAACTCTGAAGGAGCTGCAAAGCTCCACAGCAGAGATTGGAGTATCTGTCCATCTGACCACTTTAAGCCGTACACTTCACAGAGCTGGGCTTTACAGAAGAGTGGCCAGATAAAAAGCCATTGTTTTAAGAAAAGAATAAGCAAACAAGTTTGGTGTTCGCCAAAATGCATGTGGGAGACTCCCCATACATATGAAGAAGGTATTCTGGTCAGATGAGACTAAAATTGAGCTTTTTGACCATCAAGGAAAATACTATGTCAGGCGCAAACCCAACACCTCTCATCACCCCGAGAATGCCATGCCCACACTGAAGCGTGGTGGCAGCATCATGCTGTGGGGATGTTTTTCATCGGCAGGGACTGGGAAACTGGTCAGAATTGAAGGAATGATGGATGGCGCCAAATCCGGAGAAATTCTTGAGGGAAATCTGTTTCATTCTTCCAGAGATTTGAGACTGGGACGGAGGTTCACCTTCCAGCAGGACATTGACCCTAAGCATATTGCTAATGCAACACTTGAGTGGTTTAAGGGGAACATTTAAATGTCTTGGAATGGCCTAGTCGAAGCCCAGACCCCAATCCAATTGAGAATCTGTGGTATGACTTAAAGATTGCTGTTCACCAGCAGAACCCATCCAACTTGAAGGAGCTGGAGTAGTTTTGCCTTGAAGAATGGGCAAACATCCCAGTGGCTAGATGTGCCAAGCTTATAGAGACACACCCCTTGAGACTTGCAGCTGTATTCACTGCAAAATGTGGCTCTACAAAGTCCTACAAAGTATTGACTTTGGGGGGGGTGAATAGTTACGCACGCTCAAGTTTTCTGTTTTTTTGTCTTATTTCTTGTTCGTTTCACAATAAAAAATATTTTGCATCATCAAAGTGGTAGGCATGTTGTGTAAATCAAATGATACAAACCCCCCCAAAAATACATTTTAATTCCAGGTTGTAAGGCAACAAATAGGAAAAATGCCAAGGGGGTGATTACTTTCGCAAGCCGGTGTATAGAATGTAGGATAGTGTATGCGAAGATGTGGGGAAGGGGTGATGGGGGTGGAGGTGTGAATGGGATTGTGTTTGTAGGGGATGTATGTGAAGGGTTTGATTGCAAGTGTGTGTGCGCGTGTGCGTACATGCATGTGGAGGACATGGTCACTACGCTGTGAGTCTTTCTGTGTGAGTGGTTGGTGTTGAGGCTGCCAGCTCTCTGCATGCTTAATTTCCCGTAGCGAACCACTGTTTTCTCTGCTCAGACAAGAAAATGCTGATGTACTGTAGCTAGAGGAGTTGTAGCTGGCTGTCACCTTGGGGTTGACACAGCAGACTATGGGAGAGCCTGGTCACTGGCTGTTACCTTGGGGTTGACCCAGCAGGCTATGGGAGAGCCTGGTCACTGGCTGTTACCTTGGGGTTGACACAGCAGGCTATGGGAGAGCCTGGTTACTGCCTGTCACCTGACAGAGGCATCAACAAGAGGCCAGTTCCCACTCTGCCCTCTTTTATCAACATGAACGACAGGATTGGAAGAGTGTGGAAAGGGTGATGCTGAGCAACAGAGAGAAAGTAGAGAAAGAGAGAGAGTCCTGCATTATTTCCAATGAACAAGAGATATGATGGGACAGAGGAGGCGGAAGCTAGGCCGGTGAGAGAGTTCTGAATTAATTCAAGTGTACAAGAACCCAACAGATTACGAAGGTGGAAGCCTTTAGCTGAGCACTGGAGACAGAAACCAGGAAAGAAAGAAAGCGAGTGAAAGAGAGGGAGAGAGAGTGTCCAGCTCCATGCTGGTCTTTAATGAGGAGCAGGGAATCCTATTAGGAAGATAAGATGGAGGCCCCTTTCATAAAACAGCCATTCACATCCCTCCCTGAAGATCTCTTTATGAGCACGCTCATATTTTTAACAAGAGCCAGAGAGGGAGCCCTGCAGGCAGGACAACACATCCACAACACAGCCACACGCCTGGTGAACTCTGGGGAGACGACTGAGATTCATGGCTCCCATTGGTAGGCTTTTAGGGTACATCTACCAACCTCTCTCTCTCTCTTTTCTGCTCTCTACCCTCATTATTCTTCTGCTTGTTGCTCTATGGACTGCCATTGTGTTGGTACCTCATCCTGCCTCATCTCTCTCTCGCTCTCGCTCTCTCTCCTTTCTCTCTCCATCTCCCTCCCCCTCACTCTCTTGGCCTCTCTCTAGTTTCCTTTTTCCATTGTGTCTATCCCCAATAGTTGTTAGTGTGAGGATTTTCCATCCCACGTAAGGGTGAGGAAATTACCTATCGAAACATTTTCTTAAGCTGCGCTGAACCTCAGTGACAACCATTTCTGGGGAGATTTTTTCCTCCAATGCTGGGGGACAGAACAGAAGACACTTTATTTCCCATGACAGCAAATAAAACAGAGAAACTACATGTAATAAACCAGCCAGTTTGTTGTTATGAAGTCTAAGGGAAACTCTCTCTCTCTCTCTCTCTCTCTCTCTCTCTCTCTCTCTCTCTCTCTCTCTCTCTCTCTCTCTCTTTCTCTTTGTTGTCCCTGACTTGAGTAGCTCTAAAATGAGGGCATCTGGCATGTCTACACGTTTGAGTTGGACACCAGAATTGATGTTTGGCAGGTTTGGTTGGGCCTGCAGAAAGGCAATGTTGGATAAAACTCCAGTCTGGGTGAAATCGTCCTCTATAAGACTTTGGGATTAGGAAGAAAACACTACTGGCTGTGTGCAGATAGAGGGTTTTAAACACTCCTGGCTGTGTGCAGATGGAGCGTTTTAAACACTACTGGCTGTGTGCAGATGGAGCATTTTAAACACTACTGGCTGTGTGCAGATGGAGCATTTTAATCCAACACACACTCTACCCTGCAGACGCTGCCTTGGACGGCACTCCCAAAACAGAGCAAGGCGACAAGAAGTGGAGGAACGGAGGGAGAAGGGAAGAGAGGGAGAGAGAGAGAATCATTTTTGCGAGTAAAAGATCAGCACTGTTCAACAAATCATCTCATCTCAAAGCAGAACAAAGGATAGACACCTGGAGAGAGAAGAAAGGCAGAGAGCTGAAAGAGGCGTTAACGAAACAGGAGGACAAATTCCCTTTTGATCGATAGTTCAGTGTCTCTGCCTCAGGCCATTCCCTGGCCATTTTCTCTGCAGGATTCCCGGAGGCTGGGCTAGGCGCTCGGAATGACAGGATGAACCGGTGGAACGTTAGAACGCCCGCTGGGCACTGGTTTCCTCTGCTCAGGACAACCTGCACTCTGCTACGCCTCATTGAGTCCAGTCTGGAGCTCCCACTGTGTTTAAACATATCATCATCATTCACTAGCGATACGGACACAGGGATAATGGTAATATGAACTGTTTACACGCACAATGGGAGCGTTCACAGATTCAGAATGTTCTCAGCAGCGGCCTTCCATGAAATGTGATGTTAGCGATGGGCTTTGTTGTTGTTGTCGTTTATATGCTGCTCGAAGGTCAGGTTTGACCTGAAATAGACCTGCCACTTTGAAGGTTAAAATTGTATCTTCATTTTCAAAGCACATTAATAATATGAGAGAGAGGGAGATTAAAGGACAGAGAGAGATAGAGTGGTATACAATAAATGGAGATTTTTTTTTTTAAGCAATAAGGCCCGAGGGGGTGTTGCATATGGCCAATATACCATGGCTAAGGGTTGTTAATATGCACGATATTGGCCATATACCACTAACCCCCGGGGTGCCTTATTGATTTTTTTTAACCGGTTGCCAACACAGTAAGGCAAGAAACTTATTATAAATACATTCCGCCAGAAGAAGCAGTCCGGACAAAAGTCTCATTGCTAGACTGGTTGCTATGCAACAACCACAGGCTAGCTAGCAAGCTTACAATAAATGTATGCAAGAACCAAGCATTAGAGCCACTTCTAGAGTGACTAAAACTAAACAATTATTTATTCATGTTGATCTGTATGTTGCAATTTTTTGTGAAAAAATGTAATAAATTGTCCCATGTTATCGTTTGTTGTTGGCTTGCCCATGTTGTCGTTTGTTGGCTCCACGCTGCTGGAAACTGGGGGAGCTGTTGCTGTGTTGTCAGAGAGAACCGCTTCCAGATTTGGCCTCCAGTACCTTTGAAGAGAGGTTTCGAAACTGTGTCCTCTGACAGACAGTATTTTTCGTATCTCTATTTCTCATGCCTCTGTCATCCGACAGTTTCTGGATTCTGGTGGTTGGAAGACAGTGGTTTGTGTAATTCTTTGGCAGCATTTTTGCGAGGGTGTTCCTGTGTACCTGTAACATAAGACAAAATAATGTTAGCTAATAGTTAGGCCTACATAGCTACTGGTTATATTGTCAGGGAACATTATAATGATTTAGCTAGCTAACAGTTACATACCATGTGTAGCCGTTCACTGGTGTGCAGCTTTATCGCGCCCGTCTTCCCACAACTTTTTAATTACACCGACAAACACGTTGTTGCTCGTTGTGAATTCGGTGTCCTTCTGTATACTCCATGCCAGACTGAGAGGTGGGTCGTTGATGGTTCAATCCAGCTCTAAATCCAGTGTAGCAGTTAATCCCATATTCTTCGGCATTCATGTTTCTCACTGAACCATGCAAGTTCCATATAATGATGTTCAGCTCCGTTTTTGTTGTATTTCCAAATTCACAATGTATCCCTTTTTCTGCCCACCAGTTAGTGAAGCAGGTAAGTGCCCACTTTGTTTGTTTCACAACGTTCTTTTCGTTTCGGTTTCTCTCAAGTTAATCGAAACACTTATTTTGTACATCGACATCTCAAACTATTGTTGATGTAGCCATTTTATCAAGGTGAAAAGGCTCAACGATATAAAGGTGAAAAGGCTCAATGATATAAAGGTGAAAAGGCTCAAGGTCATAGTCATGGTATACGATCTCACACACAAGGCTAAATGCTGTTTTAGCCAAACAGTATCCAGTATCCAAAGTACCTGGTCTATAACTGTGGTTCACAAGTCCAGATACTTTTGGGGGGAATTTATTAGCTCATACAAGACTTGCCTAGGTTGTACTTCAGTATCACCTCCCTCTCACTGGGTACCCCCCACTGATGAACTGAAAACCATCTTCCAAAAAGAGAAACACTTCGGCTGAAATGTCTGGCTGGTTGACGCTTGAAAGTTCCAAGTCTTCAGCTATTCTTCTGTACTTCTACTCCCTGCAAAGTCAAGCTGCCTTCTCTCATCTCCTGTTGGAGGTTGCAGGGCACTCTGGGCGCATGCAAAATAAAGCAGCTGGAGGTGGAGGAGGTGGAGAAACATACAATATCAGGGGGGGGCAGTAATTAACTGAACCTATCCGAGTTGAGCAGAGTCGGAAATA
Source organism: Oncorhynchus mykiss (assembly GCF_013265735.2). Classification (NCBI taxonomy): domain Eukaryota; kingdom Metazoa; phylum Chordata; class Actinopteri; order Salmoniformes; family Salmonidae; genus Oncorhynchus; species Oncorhynchus mykiss. Next base: position 32,137,655 of record NC_048591.1, read on the forward strand.
AGGGAAGGGAAACTCATGGAGGAGGCAGTGTTCTCCCCTCTCTAGAGTTACGCAAGCGAGTCCACAACAATACAGTATCAGTGCAAGGGTGGATTAGCGACATGCTGTTTTTGTGAAGGGAGCTAATCTATGTGCTAATTAAAACTGTTACTCCACAGTGCATCAGTCATTAAAGCCCAGCTCACTCATTACACCCGTTTATTTAAAGCCACTCTGTGATTAGTACAAGCGAGAAAGTGTCTCTGAAGCTTTGGATGTAACCCTCTCCACAAGAAGTGCTCTGATGAAGATGATGAAGAAGAGGGGGTCAAAAAGAGAGAGGGAGAGAGGAAAACAGGATGTTCCCCTCCACAAGTAGATTCTGATTATAGTGAAAAAGAGAGTAGAGAGAAACAGACAGAGGTAGGGTAGACAGTGTCATATTTCCCCATAAGGCTGAATCTGTTATGGAAGGCATATGAAGGAAAGAGGGATTTATATTCCACAAGAGGCTGAGGGATGAGGGGGAGAGGCTAAGGAAGATAATATGTCCCCAGGGGATATATGGGGGGGGGGGGGGGGGTTAAGTGCACTTCTGAGAGTGTCATATTGTCAATGATGGAGGCTGAGAAGGAAGGAAGGACTAAGGGTTGTTAGAGAGAGTGAGAAAGAGACTAGGGGCTCAATTCAATCCGTATCGCCTAAGTTCAGCGCCATAACGCTTTAAATGTTATGGTAATTTCCGATTGAGCCAACATATGCAATGTTGACCGTTAATGCAGTCTCCGCAAAAGTGGGAACATTGCTTATAGCGCTGAACTTCGGCATTACGGATTGAATCGAACTCCCCATCTCATCATCCAAGAAGTTATGGAGAAGACCAAATGAGTCAAATATATCCAGAGTGGAATATACCCATCCCATCTGAGATATGAGGGCTAGGCTCTAGCTAGAGTAGCTTGGTTTCTCATTTAAAGAGAAGAAAGGATAGTCTGGTGTCGGTTTGAAGGAGTTGTAAGTAATCGGTGGGAAGAGTGAACACAGGGGATGGGAGGCTTCTGCCCTCAGAGCAGCACAGAGAGAAGTATTAATATTCTGCACCATGCTGGCTTAACCCTACCGGTCAAACCTAATACCCAATGGTTACTACATTAAGGTAGCGAGAGAGGGGAGAGAACGTGAGGAGGATGGAGCAGGGCCGGCTCCAGGCATAAGCGACATAAACGTTCACTTAAGGCCCCCTGGCCGCTAGGAGAACTCAATCAGGGTCTCAAATTACTGTTGAGAGTTAGAATGGTAGAGTACACAAGGAGCAAATAATTGTTTAATTATGCATTAGCAGTTTTTCTCTTGTTATGTCAGTCACTGACAGTCACTCAATTAGCATGTCAGCTACCAATGTTTTGATTGATATGTTGGTTTTGCCAGCTATCAAAATTTGTTATCGTGGCCGAATACTGACCGGGTACACAGGTCAGGTATCCAGGGGCCCTGACCTGAAGGCCCCCATTGATTTTGTTAGTCACTCTCACTCAGATATCATTAACATGGCATAAGTCTTAGCAAAATGTGTAGAATTGCAGGAGATTAACTGTAAAACTGCACAAAAAAATATCTGCCCCATGGAAAAATGAGTAGAATTGCATGAAATGTGTATTCAAATTACAAAATGTTCATTCTGTCCCATGGCAAAATGTGTAATATTGCAGCAAGCTTACTTTTAGCAAGGAGGGGGGACAATCAAATGTTTTGCCCTCGAGGTGGGGGGGCCCACTACTAAATCTCGCTCAAGGCCCCCAAAAGGCTAGGGCCAGCACAGGGATGGAGAGTCAGGGAAGCAATGGAGAATGAGAGGGAGAGTAGGGGAGGCAGACAGAGAAGGAAAGAAATCAAAGAAAGTGGAGAGAGAAGAACTAGAGTGTAAGAAAAAGACACACACACACACACACACACACACACACACACACACACACACACACACACACACAAGGGAAGCCCAAAGAAATCTCCTGCAGGTGCTTTATATCCTCAGGAGTCCAGAGGCTCAGGAAAACAGTGCAACAACAATCCAGCCCACCTCATTAGTGAGGTGTGTGTGTGTGTGTGTGTGTGTGTGTGTGTGTGTGTGTGTGTGTGTGTGTGTGTGTGTGTGTGTGTGTGTGTGTGTGTGTGTGTGTGTGTGTGTCAAATCAAATCAAATCAAATCCAATTGTATTTGTCACATGCTTCGTAAACAACAGGTGTAGACTAACAGTGACATGCTTACTGATGGTTCCTTCCCAACAATGCAGTGAGTATCAGAATATAAATAGTAGAAAATAAAGACAAAGAAAAATAATAACACAAGGAATAAATACACAATGAGTAACGATAACTTGGCTAAATACATGGGGTACCAGTACCGAGTCAATGTTTTTGGCTCTGTACTCCAGCACTTTGGATTCAAAATGATACAATGACTATGAAATTAAAGTGTAGACTGTATGGGGGTATTTTGGGGGTATGGGGGTATTTTCATCCATATCGGGTGAAATGTTTAGACATTCAGTAGGTCACCAAAAGCATTAGGACAAATTCACTTCTATGTAGTAAAAAGTTAAGTATTTGGTCGCATATTCATAAAATGCAATGACTACATCAAGCTTGTGACTCTACAGACGCACAAATATCATACCCCCAAGACATGCTAAACTCTCACCATTACAATAACACGGGAGGTTAGCTTTTTTGGGGGGTATGATGTTAGTGCTTCTGTAACTTTCTAAGCGGTTCACCTGATATGGATGAAAATAGTACCTTCAAATTAAAGCTGACAGTCTGCACTGTAACCTCATAGTCATTTTATAATTTCTATTCCAAAGTTCTGGCAGAGCCACAGAGCCAAAAACGATATATATATATATATATATATATATATATATATATATATATATGTATATGTCACTGTCCCAATACTTTTGAAGCTCAGTGCATTCGGAAAGTATTCAGACCCCTTGACTTTTTCAAAAAAAAATTCCGTTACAGCCTTATTCTAAAATGGATTACATCGTTTTCCCCCCTCATCAATCTACACACAATACCCCAAAATGACACAGCAAAAACAAGTTTTTAGAAATGTTTGCAAATGTATAAAAAAAATGAATGATCACGTTTACTTTAGTATTCAGACCCTTTACTCAGTACTTTGTTGAAGCCCCTTTGTCAGCAATTACAGCCTCAAGTCTTCTTGGGTATGACGCTACAAGCTTGGCACACCTGTATTTGGGGAATTTCTCCCATTCTTCTCTGCAGATCCTTTCAAGCTCTGTCAGGTTGGATGGGGAGCGTCTCTGCACAACTATTTTCAGATCTCTCCAGAGATGTTCAATCAGGTTCATGTCCGGGCTCTGGCTGGGCCTCTCAAGGACATTCAGAGACTTTTCCCAAAGCCACTCCTGCGTTGTCTTGGCTGTGTGCTTTGGGTCCTTGTCCTGTTGGAAAGTGAACCTTCGCCCCCAGTCTGAGATCCTGAACGCTCTGGAGCAGGTTTTCATCAAGGATCTCTCTGTACTTTGCTCTGTTCATCTTTCCCTCGACCCTGACTAGTCTCCCAGTCCCTAATGCTGAAAAACATCCCCACAGCATGATGCTGCCACCACCATTCTTCACCGTAGGGTGAGGGCCAGGTTTCCTCCAGACTTGACGCTTGGCAATCAGGCCAAAGAGTTCAATCTTGGTTTCATCAGAGCAGAGAATCTTGTTTCTGAGAGTCCTTTAGGCTTCTTTTGGCAAGCTCCAAGCAGGCTGTTCACGACTGCCAAGATAATCCTTCTACCTGACAGGTGTGGCATATGAAGAAGCTGATTAAACAGCATGATCATTACACAGGTGCCCCTTGAGCTGGGGACAATAAAATGCCACTCTAAAATCTGCAGTTTTGTCACACCATGTAATTCCATAGATGTCTCAAGTTTTGAGGGAGTGTGCAATTGGCATGTTAATTGCAGGAATGTCCACCAGAACTGTTGCCAGATAACTTAATGTTAAGTTTAAGCTGCCTCAGACGTTGTTTTAGAGAATTTGGCAGTACGTCCAACCAGCCTCACAACCACAGAAAACGTGTATGGCGTCGTGGGGGAGAGCGGTTATGCGGATGTCATATAGGTCCAGTGATGTACTGGGCCATACGCACTACCCTCCGCAGCGCCTTGCGGTCGGATGCCAAACAGTTGCTATACCAAGCGGTGATGCAGCCAGTCAAGACACTCAATGATAAAAAAGTAGAACTTTTGAGGATGTGACGTTCCATGCTGAATCTTTTTGACCTCCTGAGTGGGGAGAAGTGTTGTCGTGCTCTCTTCACGACTGTGTTGACCATGTTAGTCCCTTAGTGATGTGGGCACCAAAGAGCTTGATGCTGTCGATCTGTTCCACATCAGCCCCGTCGGTGTGGATGGGGGTGTGCTCGGCCCTCAGTTTCCTCCTTTGTCTTGTTGACGTTGAGGGAGAGGTTGTTGTCCTGGCACCACACTGCCAGATCTCTGACCACCTCCTGTAGGTTGTCTCATCGTCATCGGTGTTCAGGTCTACCATCGTTGTGTCATCTGCAAACTTGATAATGGTGTTGGGGTCATGTGCCGACCACGCAGTCAGGGTGAACTGTGAGTACAGGAGGGGACTAAGCACACACCCCCGCGGGGGGGCCCTATGTTGAGGCTCACCATAGTAGATTAATTATTGAATACCCTCACCAACTGGGGGGTGGCCCGTCAGGAAGTGTAGGATCCAGTTGCAGAGGGGGAGGTGTTTAATCCCAAAGTCCTTAGTTTAGTGATGAGCTTGGTGTGTGTGTGTGTGTGTGCATGCCTGCGTGTGTGTGTGTGTGTGTGTGTGTGCATGTGCGCGTGTGCGTGTGCGTGTGCTTGTGTGTGTGTGCGGGTGTGCGCGTATGCGCGTGTTCATGTTGTGGGTGTATATCAACAGGCTCTAATGGAGGTGTATCCATTGCAGTAACCCTAACTCTAGATGTTATTATGGTTGTGTGCACAGAGGTCCAGCTGCCCGGACAAAGCCGAGAGGAGTTTGTCTTTCACCACCTTGTCTCTGAACACAAAGTCCTGACTTCATTAAACAAACCTCAGACTCCCGATTCCCTTCCGCGCACCGTGTGTGTGTGTGTGTGTGTGTGTGTGTGTGTGTGTGTGTGTGTGTGTGTGTGTGTGTACCACAAAGTGTGGGTGTATGATGGTGGTCTAGCCATTCATTTGTTTAACAGAGGGATCAGAGGCAAACACACACACATTTGCTCCTACATTTTCTCTCTACTGCCTCTTCTAATAACACACAAACACACACTCACACACAAACTCACACACACTCATACACACAAGCACACACAAACACTCACACACACACAAACACACTCACACACAAACACACAAACACACTAACACACACACTCACAAACAAACACATTCACACACACACACAATCACACACACATTTTTTTCCAGTCACTGTGGCACTAATTTCAGAACCTTGTGGTCATTTTTCTAAACACAACTCAAAACGGTCATCACTTGTAGCACAGGCTGTCCAATGTTCAAAACATTGCATTGTGCATTCATATCTTTAAAGAAACCTTGCACTTGCAGAATCATTGGTTCAAGTAACTCACTTATCATGAAATACCATAGGAACATTCCTTTAGATCACCCACACACAAGATACTGATAGTTTCACTGTGTAGTACAATCATTAAATATTGTAGTACAAAATATGTGATACATGTTTAATTATGGTACTACATGTAAATACATCACTGTAAAAGGACTAGTAGAGAGAATACTACAGACACAGTGGAATCATTGAACAAAATCTGAAATGTATTGATGAAATACAATAAAATCAATCTTTGAAACAAAGAAAAAATAATTAGATACAAAAAAGAAAAAAACTACAGTAAAACGTCAACTGCAGTTTTCCTCACCTGGCTTACTGTAAAAAGCAAAACAAAAGATTGATTACTGTACTTCTATATTTCCATCAACCTTGTCTTGTGGATTTAGCCACAGGTTCTCATCCACATCACAATGGATGTTTTCATTAGCCAAACATCTTGGGAAGAATCTTCGGGCATGGCGAATCCAGACCTGACACTGGTTTGCAGTGATGTCATTGCATGCGTCATCCATAGCCTGGAGAAGTGTCACCTGTATGTGAGGGCGCCAATCATATACAGTACCTTCCACCTCTATGTGCAGAAACATTTCTCAATCGGGTTAAGGAATGGAGAGTATGGGGGTAAGTACAGGGTGGTAAATTGTGGATGGGCCTGAAACCACGCTTGCACCCTTTGAGCATGGTGGAGCCTGACATTATCCCACATAATGACATAGGTCACGCCATCAGCTCTCCAGACCTGATTTAGCTCATCAATGAAGGCTACAAGGAGAGCTGCACTATATGATCCAATACTAGGTCTGCGTCCAACCACAACATCTTCCGATATAGCCGCACACATGGAGATGTTTGCCCCACGTTGTCCAGGTACTTGGATGGTTTCCCGCTGGCCAATGAAATTCTGACCTCTCCTCCTTGTCTTGGCCAGGTTGAAGCCTGCCTCATCCAAAAATAGGAATTTGTGATGGTTTTCATCAGCATCCAGCTCCATCACCATCTAAAAAAACATTTTGGAAAGAGAATTACTGATTAATTTTGGGGGAATTTTTCACAACAGGCACATTGAAACTGAACATACCTGAACATACTCAGTCCTCAGTTGCTTCACTCTGTCTGAATTTCTTTCAAAAGGCACACGGTATAGCTGTTTTAGAGACACCTGGTGCCTTTTCAGGATGCGTGCAATAGTCTGCAAATGTATGGCTTCCACATTGTTGAACATGTTGTCATTGTCCAAGATGTGCTGCTGAATTTCTGTAAGGCGAATATCATTTCTGGCACAAACCATATTGACCACAGCCTGCTCTTGTTGGTCAGTCAGAATTTTGCCTCTACCTCCCCTATTTGGCCTAGTCTCAATTTTGCAGGGAAAATTACAATAAGAACACATTGTCACATCACCTACTCTGTGGTACACATTGGTATGCAGTATATAGTCATTTGACAATTGAGAGTAGCCTAATGTTTAGTGCTTTCTGAAGACTTACAGGTTCTCATTGAGGAAAGTTCAGATGATTGAGGCCACGGTTGATCTTCTGAGGTTTGGTTTAACCTTTCTCTGCCATGCGTTCCACTAGCGGAACCCCTCGACAACATTCCGCTGAAAAGGCAGCGCGCGAAATTCAAAAATATATTTTAGAAATATCACACATTAAGTCCAATACAGCAAATGAAAGATAAACATCTTGTTAATCTACCCATCGTGTCCGATTTCTTTACAGCGAAAGCACAACATATGATTATGTTAGGTCAGAGCCAAGTCAAAAAAAACACAGCCAGTTTCCAGCCAAAGATAGGAGTCACAAAAAGCAGAAATATAGATCAAATTAATCACTAACCTTTGATGATCTTCATCAGATGACACTCATAGGACATCATGTCACAGAATACATGTATGTTTTGTTCAATAATGTGCATATTTATATCCAAAAATCTCAGTTTACATTGGCGCGTTACATGCAGTAATGTTTTGATTCCTAAACATCCGGTGATTTTGCAGAAATACTCATAAACATTGATAAAAGATACAGGTGTTATTCACAGAATTAAAGATAGACTTCTCCTTAATGCAACCGGTGCGTCAGATTTCAAAAACCTTTACGGAAAAAGCATCATCTGAGTACGGCGCTCAGAGCCCAATCCAGCCAAAGAAATATCTGCCATGTTGGAGTCAACAGAAGTTAGAAATAACAGAAATATTCACTTACCTTTGATGATTTTCATCAGAATGCACTCCCAATAATCCCAGTTCGACAATAAATGACTGATTTGTTCCATAAAGTTCCATAAAGTCCATCATTTATGTCCAAATAGCCACTTGTTGTTAGCGTGTTTAGCCCAGTAATCCATCTTCATGAGGCGCGAGCACTACGTCCAGACAAAAACTCGAAAAGTTCCATTACAGGTCGTAGAAACATGTCAAATGATGTATGGAATCAATCTTTAGGATGTTTTTAACATAAATCATCGATAAGGTTCCAACCGGAGAATTCCATTGTCTGTAGTGAAGCACTGGAACGAGAGGTGACTCTGTGGGGAACGCGTGTCACGAGCCGGAGACACTCTGCCAGACCCATGACTAATTCAGCTCCCAATCCCCCCTCCTTTATAGCAGAAGCATGAAACAAGTTTCTAAAGACGGTTGACATCTAGTGGAAGCCTTAGGAAGTGCAACTTGACCCCATAGACACTGTGTATTCGGTAGGCCAAGCTTTGAAAAACTACAAACCTCAGATTTCCCTCTTCCTGTTTGGATTGTTTCTCAGGTTTTCAACCTGCCATATGAGTTATGTTATACTCACAGGCATCATTTAAACAGTTTTAGAACAGGGATAGTCATTGTCAAATAAAATAAAATAAAACTTTATTTTCCACATGCGCCGAATGCAAGTGTAGACTTTACCGTGAAATGCTAACTTACAAGCACTTAACCAACAGCGCAGTTCAAGAAGAAGAAAATGTTTACCAAGTATGCTAAAATAAAAAATTATAATAAAAAGTAACACAATAATAATTACAATAACGAGGCTATATACAGGGGGCACCAGTATCGAGTCAGTGTGCAGGGGTACAGGCTAGTTGAGGTAATCTGTACATGTAGGTGGGGTCGAAGTGACTATGCCTAGGTAACAAACAAACAGCGAGTAGCAGCAGTGTACAAGAGGGGCGGGTGTGGGGGGGTGTCAGTGTAAATTGTCCGATGGCGATTTTTATGAATTGTTCAGCAGTCTAATGGCTTGGGGGTAGAAGCTGTTGAGGAGCCTTTTGGTCCTAGACTTGGCACTCCGGTACCGCTTGCCGTGCGGTAGCAGAGAAAACAGTCTATGACTTGGGTGACTGGGTCTTCTGACTCCGCCTATTAAATAGGTCCTGGATGGCAGGAAGCTTGGCCCCAGTGATGTACTGGGCCGTTCGCACTACTCTCTGTAGCGCCTTATGGTCAGATGCCAAGCAGTTGCCATTCCAGGCGGTGATGCAACCGGTCAGGATGCTCTCGATGGTGCAGCTGTAGAACCTTGAGGATCTGGGGGCCCATGCCAAATCTTTTTAGTCCCCTGAGGGGGAAAAGGTTTTGTCGTGCCCTCTTCACTACTGTCTTGGTATGTTTGGACCATGAAAGTTGATCTTGACACTCTCAACCCGCTCCACTTCAGCCCCGTCGATGTTAATGGGGTCCTGTTTGGCCCGCCTTTTCCTGTAGTCCACGATCAGCTCCTTTGTCTTGCTCACATTGAGGGAGAGGTTGTTGTCCTGGTGTAACAGATGTGAAACGGCTAGCTTAGTTAGCGTAGGCGCTAAATAGCGTTTCAATCAGTGACGTCACTTGCTCTGAGACCTTGAAGTAGTAGTTCCCCTTGCTCTGCAAGGGCCGCGGCTTTTGTGAAGCGATGGGTAACGACGCTTCGTAGGCGTCAGTTGTTGATGTGTGCAGAAGGTCCCTGGTTCGCGCCAGGGTATGGGCGAGGGGACGGTTTAAAATTATACTTTTACACTGGCACAACACTGCCAGTTCTCTGACCTCCTCCCTATAGGCCTGTCATCAGTCGTGTCATCAGCAAACTTAAAGATCGTGTTGGAGTCGTGTTTGGCCACACAGTCATAGGTGAACAGGGAATACAAGAGGGGACTAAGAACACACCACTGAGGGGCCCCAGTGTTAAGGATCAGCGTGGCAGACGTGTTGTTGCCTACTCTTACCACCTGGGGTCGGCCCATCAGGAAGTCCAGGATCCAGTTTTGCCCCAGAGTCCTTAGCTTAGTGATGAGCTTTGTGGGCACTATGATGTTGAATGCTGAGCTGTAGCCGATGAACAGCATTCTCACATAGGTGTTCCTTTTGTCAAGGTGAGAAAGGGTGGTGTGGAGTGTAATTGAGATTGCGTCATCTGTGTATCTGTTGGGGCGGTTTGCGAATTGGAGTGGGTCTAGGGTGTCCGGGAGGATTTTGTTGCTGTGAGACATGACCAGCCTTTCAAAGCACTTCATGGCTACTGAAGTGAGTGCCACAGGGCGGTAATAATTTAGGCAGGTTACCTTCGCTTCCTTGGACACAGGGACTATGGTGGTCTGCTTGAAACATGCAGGTATTACAGACTCGTTCAGGGAGAGGTTGAAAATGTCAGTGAAGAAACTTGACAGTATGGTAGGCTCGTGTCACTGGGCAGCTCGCGTCCTGGGATTCCCTTTGTAGTCCGTAATAGTTTTCAAGCACTGCCACATC
>NC_048591.1:32153014-32265514 GCF_013265735.2 Oncorhynchus mykiss
TATACAACATACACTTAGTATTACTTTCTTAGCTACAGTATACATATGTCATTTATGCAGCGGCATACAATACATTTTTGGACTTATCTTGTTGTGCTGTGCTCACTTGAACAGAAAGGTTGCGCATCGGTCCTTCGTGGGCAAATGTTGTCATCAAAGTCTGGCATTCTCTGGATTTATGGTGCTTTCAAAACAACTGGGAACTCGGAAAAAACAAGATTGAATCATGATGACGTCATTGATCTTCAGGTCGTACCTCTAGAAATAGGCCGGATTTACAATTACGAATTGGATGACCATTCAAAACGTATTTTCCCAGTCGGAGCTCGTTTATTCCCGACTTTCCCGCTGTCTTGAACTCACTGAAGTCAAGTTTTTGCAGTTCCGAGATAACAGTTGTTTTGAGGGCGGCACAAATCATGCTTAATTGACAGCATGTTGAATGTTTATCACTTTAAACATGGAAAAGAGCCCCTTAATCCGAGATTTGGCACCACACAGCCACTCCACTCAATAGCAGGCTAGTAACTGCTTTGCAATGCTTGCAGTTAACATTAGCCACTGTCACTGATTCCTTCAAAACCACTCATTGTTGAATTTGCAATTTCCAACTTGTTGTGTAATGTTTATGTCCAATGGACGATGACCGCTGATACGTTCTATCTATCATTTCTCTTCATTATTTCTCTTCCTATGACAAGGATTAAAAAGGATTTGCCAGCAGATTGTTGACTTGATTCATGATGATAACTGCTAGCTAAGATTTTATGATGTTGATGTTTACATGGTGATGTTGACATGATGTTGACATGATCAGTCCAATCAAAGCTACTCTACATATAACGTGATTTGATGTCATTTTATCTGTGGCCAATGACCTTGAGCCTTCTTGGTTGGGCACTTCTAATGTAACACCCAAGGGGCTACAATTTTGTAGCTCTCCCTTCAGACTTGGCGGTGACATAGTGTTCCCGTTAGTGACAGAACAGTGCTTCATCTTTTCACATCCTCAAGTACCTTGTACCTCTGCACATTGGTCTAGTACTGGTACTTGCTGTATGTAGCTCCATTCTTGTGTATTTTATTCCTCTTGTGTTACTATTTTTTAACTCTCTATCATTGGAAGAGCTCATTAAGCAATTTCACAGTTAAGTCTACACCAGTTGTATTCAGCGCATGTGACAAATATAATGTAATTTGACACACACACACACACACACACACCACGTGTGGAACCCATTGATTACTTCTCCATTATGAGCATTGCAGTGTGTTTGACATACAGTCGACCAGATACATATGGCTTAGTTTATTTCTAAGTGGCCTTGTTGAGTGACCTGACCCCTGAACTATTAACTGGTTCTACATACACTGCCCTGGAGACAAGACATGGTGAGAGACGGATGGATAGGAACTGTATGGGAAGTAGTCAGAAGTCCACAGTGTTTTTCTACTGGTACTGAACGTCATCCTCTGTCCACTGTGTACTCTTGTAAACAGTATGTGGTCCTGAACTTCCCACTAGCGTTAAGAAGTTTACCTTCCACATTCCCTGTGGGTTTATAGCCTAATTGCTTTAGCAGAGAGGAGGAAGAGTGTGTGTGTGTGCGTGTGTGCGTGCGCACCCATGTGTGTGAGGTCAGAGAGGGATCGAATCCACACCACGTGATGTCATAACAGCATCTCATTGTGTAATTTGTTTTGTTTGTTCCCGGCGTTTCAGTAAAGCATCACTCAACACAAACGGTTATGCTGTGTGGAGATTTGGGTCGGGGTCAACAGGGTAATGGTTGAGCGGAGAAACTTCCATCGTCTTTCATCTTTGACAGTTATACACATTGTGTTTTTTTTTATCTCAATCAGAATACAGGCCCAGTTTGTTTGCAGAACTGTGAAATGTTTGCAATTATTCTGAGAAATGAAGGACAATTTTCAGGGGTTCTAGAGAGGAGCTGTGTTGGACGATGGTAATTACTAGATAATGCTCATCTCATCTTTTTCCACTACTCCCACTCTCTCCCCTCCATCTCTGTCTTTAACGCACATCTTTCCCTTTCTCATCCCTTCCTCTATCACGTATGTCTGTGTGTCTGTGTGTGTCTGTGTGTGTGTAGGTGAGTGTGAGGCATAGGTTCTATGTCTGATTGATTAGAAAGGTTGTGTTTGTATGTGAGGGTCTTCTGAGTGTGAAAAGCCTTTAGATGCCACTGTGACAGTTCAGGGTTGAGGTTGTGTACGTGTGTGTGTGTGTGTGTGTGTGTGTGTGTGTGTGTGTGTGTGTGTGTGTGTGTGTGTGTGTGTGTGTGTGTGTGTGTGTGTGTGTGTGTGAGCGAGCGTGTGCGTGTGGGTTTGTGTGTGTGTGCACAGTGTGTGTCTGTATGGAAAAAGATTCATATTTGATATTTGTATTTAACTGTATACCTTCTGCAAGTACCTTACGCTTGTAAGTGTGTGTATCCTGCATACACCCTGTAGAAAGCCTTCTCATCCTTCCAGGACAGAGCCACTGACAGTGACAGGAGGCCATTCACACCGTCTCTACTCCCCGAGGGCCCTACGTCTTCAACAAACACTTCACCATGGCAACTGAAAGGTCACTCACTGGTCCGGGGGACGAACGACGGGACAGATAACATTGTCAGGGCAGGACCGGTGTCACCGACTAGGAAGGAAGCCTTTCAGAGTTAGACCTCAGACACAGCATAAGAACAGGGAGATAGAAGCAGGGAGACAGGCTTACATCACTATCAGTCAGTATTTGCATACAGAGCCCAGGAGGAAAGTGGGTGGACAGCTCATATATTCATGTGGTCATCCTCCTCCTTCCATCCTCCTCCCTCATTTTTCTTATTCTCTCTTTGTCTAAGACAAATCTGATACTGGGTTTTGAGTAGCACCCAGAATAGCACAGCAAGAGGATTGTCACGCCTACTCCTGCTCCTCCCCTCCGGCGTGCGACGTCGCCGAAATACCAACCACTGGTCCTGGAATTCATCATTACGTACACCTGACATCCTTCATTACGTGCACCTGCAGATCCTCATGATTCACACCTGGACTCCATTACATTCCTCATTACCTCCCCTTTATATGTCCCTCCCTTATGTTCTTTCCTCAGTCGGTATTGTTTCCTGTTTTGATGCTGTCTCACGACTGTTACGCTGTCTTGTTTCATGTTTGTTGTTTAATTAAACATTTCACCTGCACCTGCTTCTTGACTCACAGCATCATCGTTTCAAGGATGATGTGGATTTGGTTACAGGAAGCATTGATTGTGTGAATAATCGGTAGGCAACGACCCCGCAAGAACCTCAATGTGGTAAAATGGGAAACGGGGATGGCGCGTTCGACTTAACAATAACAATGACTGTTTTTGTTCTGTTGATGAATTCATTTGTTCTCCTTTCCATTATTGGAGAAAACAGATGGAGAGCATGAAAGAACCACATGCTGTTTGAAATAACAAGGGAGAGAAATATATGGCATGTGCTGAACTTGTGTATGGACGTATCTCATCATAAAAACCAAGGCACCAAAATAATGATTTCCCTACAGACACGTCAAAACAGAAGAACAGACATTCAAATCATATTTGACAAAAAATAACGAGTGTCAATCCAAAATAAAAAATGACAGTATGTCAGTGCTCTTTGCTCGGCTGAGAGGATACTGGAGTAATAAATAAATGTTGGCCTACTAAAGAGTCACATCGTTTTGTCTGTTTTCTCACCCTGAAGGTGTCAGCGTCTGTCTCTACCTTAACGCTGTGTTCTGCTGAGATGTGAGAGGTCGAGTTGACCCCACCATTAAGAGGCCCATGAGGAGGAACACCAGGTAATAATATTATGAGCAAATGGCCCATCTGAGAGTGCCTGCTACCTGCAGATGCCTGAGATGAGAGGTACTGAGAGAGGAGAGAGTGGGTGGGTGGGTGGGGGGAGATAGAGTAAGAGACATCTTCCAAGCATGTTAGATCAATCATGTCACACCAGTGACTCCAGTAATCTTACAATGGAAGGAAGGAGAGATGCATTTCATTTCAGAAAAAACTTGGAATAATTGACCTAACAACATGCTCTGTACACATGCTCAGGTGGAGTCCTACTACACTCATCCCTGGCAGCACGGAGATAAAGTAAGCAGGAAAGAACCTGCTTGGATTGACATGAAGAAGAGAATATATCAAAAGAAAAACCCGGAGCGCTGGGAACAGAATAGGAATCTCTGGCCTCCAAGGGAAGGACTCATCCACCCATCCCCCATATTGGATTTACATAAATTCCACAAAATCACCAGGAGATACAATCTTGTGTGGTTCTCTGTTACGGGGTCACTGCATTTGAATGGAGATCTACTTGAGAGTCAGAGTAGCAGAAGAAAAAAAATGCTTTCCATTTTCCAGTTGTCATGCAATACATAGCTTAAGTGGGTTGGCACCACAAAGTCAGTCATGACAGGAAAATGCCAGGCTTTCTGTACCATTTATTGAAAATAATGATAGTGGCAACGAAAATACGATTTAGAGGTCACTTCCCCATGGCCTGCGCTCATCCAGTCACTCGCCCTATTTAAAGACCAAGGTGGCCTCTTATTCACAGTAAATCCTGATCTGAAGTAGCGAGCTGGGATAATGGTCATAGAGAACAATCATGTCACTTCCCTCCTTTTGTAATTGAGGGAGCTGTAGAACGCTGTCCACTCAATCTTAGCAGTAGTGCTGCCACATCTGGCCCACATGTATTATCCCTGGAGACCAGGGTTCAATCCCCCAGTCTCAATTCAATCATCTAGTCCACTAAGGGCAGTTTAAAGTCCACACAGAATGCTAACTAATGCAAGCTGACACATAAACACTCTCAAGGACAAATTCTCTGGACAAAACTTCAACTGATTAAGTACTTAATAAGGATACGCCCCTTAATAAAAATGTTTTGCCTAAAATGACATACCCAAATGACATACCCAAATGACATACCCAAATGACATACCCAAACAAACCTGTAACTCAGGCCCTGAAGCAAGGATATGCATATTCTTGGTACCATTTGAAAGGAAACGTTTTGAATTTGTGGAAATGTGAAAGGATCTAGGAGAATATAACACAATAGTTCTGGTAAAAGATAATACAAAGAAAACTAGATGGCAGCAGTGTATGTGCAACGTTTTAGACTGATCCAATCAACCATCGCATTTCTGTTCAAAATGTTGTATCAAGACTGCCCAAATGTGCCTAATTTGTTTATTAATACCTTTTCGTGTTCAAAATTGTGCACCCTCCTCAAACAATAGCATGGTATTCTTTCTCTGTAATAGCTACTCTAATTGGATTAACAATAATTTTAAGCTTTCTGACAACATCAGATATGTCTATGTCCTGGGAAATGTTCTTGTTAGTTACAACCTCATGCTAATTGCATTAGCCTATGTTAGCTCAACCGTCCTGTGGAAGGGACACCGATCCCGAAGAAGTTTTAAATCTTAGGTGTGGAAGGACTGTGGAAACTATTTAGTCCATTATCTCTCCTTGAACCTCATGGGCTGACCAACAGTGTTTTAAATAGTGATTTAAAGACAGTGTCAAGCACAGCAGCAATCTCTTGTCTGACATGGCTTTAGATAAAGATGTAATTACGGAGTTGGTCCTCTTACAGGTCCATAGCATTAGATAATTAGACCAATAGAAAATGTACTATCTATTTAAACATATTTGATTCTATTTAAGGTCAATATCTATTAGTCTGTAATGGATGTCTGAAATATAATACAGTACTTTGAACTGTGTGGAACCTGTCTCTTGGAATGAGTGTTTTTAAATTAAATGCTTTGTTGCTAAATAATTGCTTGCCACAAGGTTGTATTTAAGAAACTGGTCCTAACATGTGAGCCCATCTCCATTCTGTCCAGTTCATTAACAGTGATTCCCGTGGCAGCTTACAACAGATTCACATGAACTAACAGGAGAGAGCATATTTAGCTCACCTCATCACAAGAAAAATGCCCATATTTGCAATTTTAATAGCGAGAATACAGGCCAGCCTCTTCTAAACGTAACATGCAGAGACGTGAATAGGCTATTTCTGTCAGTGTATTTTGGCAGCTGCGTGTACCATCAACTTATTGCTTCCTTCAGCGAGTTCACCGACAGTGAATGAAGCTTTGGAAAGAGAGATGTGACTTTATTGGTTAGCTCTATAAGCCAACAGTATCAGTTTTCATGGGGACGGCACATAACGTTTTCTGTGTTGAAGTATATTCATTAATGTGGCCATAATGTTAACAGCTCTTATAAAATAAGCGTTAGTGAGTTCTTGAAAGGATGCTTACGCAATCCTGCGTCCAAATAGGCCCCATCTAAACTTCTACTCCTCACATGCACCTACCATATCTAACCCATCTCTGTTCCCCCAAGTCTCATCATCACTCGGCTATGGGAAGCCTGGAAACAGAGATATCTATCTCACTACTGTCTGCAAGTAGACTTAGGCCTAGGTTCAATCAGGTTGAGCGTTAACCAGCGGTAAACAGCGTAGGTCGACATCCGCATAGCAGATGTTTTGGCGGTGTTGGAGTTGTAACTGTGGTATGAGCTGACATATCGGTGACCGGCTGCTGCTGTGTCACAAACCACTCCCTTCAGTATTATCCTTACCATGTTAGAAGTTCAAAAGAGAGAGTCTACACTTTTTATCAATTTACATTAGAAATAAGGAGTCTCAAATGTCATGGTTTCATGTTCATTTGGATGGGTGATTTATGGCCTATCAGTCTAAATTGAGTGTTTGAACTTGTAACACATCTACAGACTTGTTGGACTATAGTTGGGTGTGGTTTCGTTGCATCCAATGGTAGTGTCTGCAATAAGGTAACACAACGATCTGCTTGTGGATTTTATAGTTTTAAAGCAGTTCCACCTCCGACACTGCCAAAACAACCGGATGTCATTCTGATTTGAATCTAGCCCCCCCCCCCCTCTCTCCCTACCCCCTCCCTGTAGATAGACCCAGGTAAAGGGATTATGGTCAGCTACACAGGTGGGTTATTCACTCAGCCTTGTACTTTAAAAGTGAAATGAAAAGCTTCTTTCCGTATCTCCTCTCATCACAGATAGGTGAGAGGATAGGATAGGTTAGGTAGTAGGACGAGGATTGATATTTTAGATCACTGGTCAGTGTGATCATGAAGGAAAGGAGGCATGTCAATATTGGGACTAGGCTTTAGATGAGCCTTCATAAAGCCTTAATAACTCCTACATAAATGATTTAGAAATCATTTACAAACACATGCCATGCTATAGGCTATAAGGGATGGGTCTACATGTTGCTATGCAAAATATAGCATATGAAACCCTTTATATAGTCTAGTCTTTGTATATCATTCACATGTTTATTTTGCTTCTCTAGTTTAAAGTAGACCAAACTACTTTTCCAGTGAAATATCAATAGTGAATCAATGCCCCGTCCTTACAGATGCGTTCAGAAAGCTGTGACTACTGTGGGCGGGTGCGGTGGGCACCGGTCCTATCGTGTCGTGCAGTGATTTATTTATTTTCTGCTTGTACTCCGGTAGGCTGCGCTGTGCCCGCACCCCCCCCCCCCCCCTCCAGAAGCACTGCACGATAGTAGATATTAAGCACATTGCCGAGTTGAGGCTAGTGGAACGCGGGCTACTGCTACTGGACTGATCCCGGTGCGTTCCTTTACAACTTCTATGGATACTTCAAAGTAGCTAAGAGTTTCGCCAAAACGGATTTACCACAGAATGGAAGGGTAAGTTTTATTCGTTTCAAATGAATGAATGAAGCATTTTGCTGCAGAAATCGAGAGTGAAAGTCGGTTGCAGTAACCTAGTCATTGAACCCGATGCTGAGTGAGTGAATGTGGTGCGGGAGCTTGCTTGGAATGCGGTCAACGGATTTGGAGGGTTGCATTTGCAGGTTTTTAAACAGCACAGTATGAGTTTGATGGGAGGGCAGGGAGAGTATAGATCCGCTAAATATTAACCACTACAACAGTGGCTTTTCATCAATACTTGCCCTCTAGCCCCCTCGCATTTGGTTCCGTTGATCGCTGATTTAAATTTATATGACAGGCGGGTCGATATTATGCAGCCTGGAGGGTAGATAGACACTCTTTGCAGGTTGCGACACTATATAGGTTTCTCCAGGCGACGCGAAAGGGAAAGTTGTTGGGATGTTTTTTCAACGTATTTGTAAATAAGGTTAGCTGGGGAAAATTGATTTTCAAATGCTCAGGACAGTGTACCAGCCATGAAGAAAATGGCAAGCTTGGGTGAGAACTCAAATCGGCGGCGGCGCAAACCCGGAGCAATACATATGACATCGTCAGCATCGTGTAGGAGCGGAATCAAGTTTAACGATGCATCTACGGGGATAGAAATCTGTACCGAACATAACCCCTAAATTAAACATCAGATAGGGTAAATGATAAATGTTTCTACGTATGTCATATGATGCATTTATACATAACCTATGTCATAACAAGAAAGGATGGGGTGCATTTGCATCTCCCCCATATTCCTACTCAATTAGAATAAGGACAAATGACTCGTGTAATGGCAGGAAAATAGGGAACAAAGGAAAACAAAGTAGTTTATGTATAGAATACAACCAACATGATTCCCTATTAATAATAGACTGATAGTAGTCTAACCCATGGTTTTGCAAAAGCCCACATAGCGGCTTGTGTAGGAGTACTTGAGTGCGAGCCACTTTTTATCCAGGGACATTGCTCGGGAATTTGAATAAAAAGGTTGAGCTTGAAATGTTTTGCACATACCACGAAGCCCAGTGCCCCAGAAAATAACAATTGGCTTGCACTGCAGCAAAGTATTGTTCAATGAATGGATCAAGTGGTATTATCTTAGCCACGCTCTAAGTATAAGAACCACACCACACAGTTTGCCCGAGACTGGAATGTGGGCACCAAAATATTAGATATTTCTTCATCACAACTGGCGCCATATGCCACGAGCTGAAGCATGTCTGTGCGGCCCTAAACGTTCTTCAAACCAAGCTCTCCCAATTCAAAATGCAAAATATGTGTTAGTGACAGCCTGAATCGAATTGATGCAGGTGGGACACATACATGGACAATGCATCTATGACGTTAAGAAGAAGAAAAACATATATCTGCTCTCGAAATTGATAGTTTACAAACTCAGCAGCCACGAACGACACGATTTTCAGATTGAGGATGATGGACAAAGTACAATTTAGTTATTGACATGGTGTACGCAAATAGACAGACTGACGCACAGACGTCTGTCTGTCCATCTTCTTCAGTACCCGGTGGGCGTTGAGCATGAATAACATTAACTGTGTGTGTGTGTGTGTGTGTGTGTGTGTTTTTTAAAAGAAGGCTGCGTGCGTCCCTGTGAGCGCGCGCATGCGCGGTTTTATGGTGGTTCTAAGGGTTGTTATATTGTGGAACTATTCATTCCAGCCTTGTTTAGCTTATCAGCAGAATTGTGCAGACGGTTTGTGGGTCGGAGTCGCAATTATCCATGAAATATCTATTAATTCAGAGTTTCTCTGGGAAAATGATCCTAGTGCAGTAGAGCATGGAAATTCGGCATATCTTGTTGAGACTAAGAGGGTTACTGTTTTTCTCTCTCCCACTGTGTGTGTGTGTGTGTGTGTGTGTGCAACAACTAAGATCTAATATTCTGACTTCAGTATTTTTCAAGGGGGAGATAAACGGTTAAGTTTAAGCATTCATTCAAATTGGTTAAGTTAAGTGTTATGGTTTGAGATGGGTTAAAACAACTCAACTGTCAAATTTAGGCATTCATTCTGAAAGGTTAGGGTAGGGGTCAAGTTAAGGCATTCATTCTGAAAGGTGAAGGTAGGGGTCAAGTTTAGGCATTCATTCTGAAAGGTTAAGGTAGGGGTCAAGTTTAGGCATTCATTCTGAAAGGTTAGGGTAGGGGTCAAGTTAAGGCATTCATTCTGAAAGGTGAAGGTAGGGGTCAAGTTTAGGCATTCATTCTGAAAGGTTAAGGTAGGGGTCAAGTTTAGGCATTCATTCTGAAAGGTGAAGGTAGGGGTCAAGTTTAGGCATTCATTCTGAAAGGTGAAGGTAGGGGTCAAGTTTAGGCATTCATTCTGAAAGGTGAAGGTAAGGGTCAAGTTTAGGCATTCATTCTGAAAGGTTAGGGTAGGTGTTAAGGTTTGGAGTAAGGTAAAACAAGACAAAAAAAACGATTGCCTAGCAATGGGATTGAACCCGCGATCTTACAAAGGCCTAGCAAGCTGCGATCTTACAAAGGCCTAGCAAGCTGCGATCTTACAACGGCCTAGCAAGCCGCGATCTTACAACGGCCTAGCAAGCCACGATCTGACAACGGCCTAGCAAGCCGCGATCTTACAATGGCCTAGCAAGCCGCGGCCTTACAACGGCCTAGCAAGCCGCGATCTTACAATGGCCTAGCAAGCCGCGATCTTACAACGACCTAGCAAGCCGCGATCTTACAATGGCCTAGCAAGCCGCGATCTTACAATGGCCTAGCAAGCCGCGGCCTTACAACGGCCTAGCAAGCCGCGATCTTACAACGGCTTAGCAAGCCGCGATCTTACAACGGCTTAGCAAGCCGCGATCTTACAATGGCCTAGCAAGCCGCGATCTTAAAAACAGCCGAAAACAGCTTAAAAACATTACTTCATGGTATTAGCACGCACCGTTGCCCCTAGTGGTCAGTATTGAAGGCCCAACATCCCCTGGATGATCGTTGAATATCAGGTGTGACCTGGCTGGTGTGTGTGTGTGTCTCACTATATGTGTGTGGTTGTGTGTGCTTTCCTTTTGACTCTCTCTCTGTCCCCATCGGTGTGAGCACGTGCGTTCTGTGCGTTTTGCTTATTGATTGCCTGATCCGCTCTCCAAGAGAGAGGCAGGGACATGGCGTCTCACCTTTCGGCAGGTGAGTGGCTAGCCAGGCAGGGCAGGTCGCCAAACAGCTGTCTGTTACCTTGCTCTGTCGGGTTGCGTTACACCGCGCTGCTTCCTCCTCTGGTTCCTCCACCTGTTTTCCCACACAGACACACAGTAATGTTGGTCTGATTGGAACCCAGCCTGAGCCCGGAGCTCTGAGCCGTGTTATAATCTTCCTGCCTGGTGCTGCAAACTGAAGTCTGATTCAGTGAATGACCTGTCTGCCTCAGGTGGTTCAGTGGTAAGCAGCCTGCCAGTGTTGACTGCCAGATGCAGCCTCACAAAGAGAACTCACTCGGCTCCCCTCCTCTTCTCCCCTGCCCTCCCGTTCTCTCCACTCTATAGACTGGGCTAAAATGCTCCCACCCGCCACTCCTACTCCTCTCTCTTTCTCTCTCTCTCTCTCTCTCTGCCTTTCTCTCTACTCCTAAACCCCCCTTCTCCACCTCCCCTCCCTGCATGCTACTGCGCTAAAGGCTGGGCTGAAATGCCTCCACCTTCACCTGCCTCATTCTCCTCCTCCCTTCTCTACTCCTCCTGACCCCCCTACCTTCATCCCTCGCTCGCTGGTCTCCTGGGGGTTGATGAGCGTCTGTTTGCGCCAAATGCCAACACTGTGTGGAGTGACCCCCCTTTCTCCCTGTGTGCGAGGAGGAGGATCTCTCTCAAGCTTCTCCCCCTCCCCCTCTTCTCTTCAGTGCGGAGGGGGACGGCGGCTGTTGTGTCCCACTGTTTGTGCTATTGTGTTTGTGTGTGTGTTCACACTGCCACACTTGTGCCATTGTTCTCTGCAACTGCTGGAATGCACTCTCTCTCTTTCTTTATTTCTCTCTCCTGCTCCTGTCCCTCATTCCTCACGTTTAACTCCATTACTATGCAATGATAATGCTATTAATGAGGTCCTATGTATGTAACAACATGTGAATACAAAAATAGTATCACTACACAGGTATAAGAGCAAATTAATGTTGGCCTAAAGTGTTATCCAGTAGGGTAATCTGATCCTAGATTTGTGGTCAGAGATAGTCATGGCTGGAAGGTATTACAGCCTCTAGAATGCTTAGCTCTGTAAGATATTATGAGTTTATGACTGAGCCCAAGGTTTTTCAGTTGTGGTTTGGTGTTTTGTTGTCTTTTATGATTTTATGATCCTTTTTAGTCGCCGTTGGAGTCAGCCAATTATCTCTCTGGGATGGCTTTCCAATCCAACACTCATCTGAGGTGTGACAGTGACATGACAGCCAGACAAGTGTGTTTCATATCTGTTACATGGCATGTTACAAGTAGTGGCAAATGGTGTCAAATTCAATTGTAGCCGAAGGGTGTAAGCTATTATTTCCTTGTTGTTCAGTTGGCTGATTCTCATGTGATGGATGTCTTGGCTCTGTATGCGTCGCTGTGTGTGTGGTTTGTGTGTGTGTGTTTGTGTTAGTGTTTGTGCTTGTGTGTGTGTTTGTGTTAGTGTTTGTGTGTGTGTTTGTGTTAGTGTTTGTGCGTGTTTGTGTTAGTGTGTGTGTTTGTGTGTGTGTGTGTGTGTGGTTTGTGTGTGTGTGTGTGTGTGTGTGTGTTGGAGCCATGGTATTGGTTTGCTTGTCATCTAGCCTATGTAATAAGACTTTATGCAGCACTGTGCAATAGCCCAATTGAAGATAGAAGAGTGTGTCTGTGTGTCTTTCTCTGAATGTGTGTGTGTGTGTGTGTGCGTGCGTGAGTGAGTGTGTGTGTGTGTGTGTGTGTGTGTGTGTGTGTGTGTGTGTGTGTGTGTGTGTGTGTGTGTGTGTGTGTGCGTGCATCCACCTGTGTGTATCTGTCTGTGTGTGTATCCCTCTCCCTCCTCACCACAGAGTTTAATTTATGAATCAGAGAGCACTGGTTTGGGAATAGTTCCCACCGCAGGGAATTGACTTTTGGACAGAGAAGCAGTGTACCTTACAATCTCCAAAGACAGGCCTGGTTTAAATAATGATGCCTAAATTATATTAGCAGAGCTACAATTATTCACAAGTAATGACTTATGTCAGCTTTCGTAATGGCTCGAGGGAAAATAAATGCGAATGTTTAATTGACGTGTTCTGCTCACTCCGCCAACAGTTCATCTCACTGTGTGTGTGTGTGTGTGTGTGTGTGTTTGTATGTGTGTGTGTTTGTGTGTGTGTGAATGAGGAAGGTGAGTGTGTGCCTGACTGTGTGTGTGTCTGCCTCTGTGTATGTGTGTGTTTGTGTGTGTGTGTGTGTGCGTGTGTGTGCCTGTGTGAGAGTGAGTATACGTGGAGAGTAAAAAGGACTCCTCTCTATGTGTGAATAAATGGCACACTCTAAATGAATAGCAGTGGACATGATTTAGCATGACAAAGAGATTACTGGTAATTATTCCATTGGCTGATTGTTTGTCAGGTCTTCTATAGAAAGGACCTTTATTTGAATACAGCAATTCATTTGCTGCTGTTGGATGTGATTGAGGGGATCCTCTGTATTTTGGTATGTTCATTTCCTGTTGTGATGGATCATGAAAGTTGGGTTGAGATGGAGAGAATGTGAAAAAAGGAAACGAATGCACTGGTGACAGTAGTGCTGTTTAGTGTTATTCTTTGGGCTATTGGGGTGTCCTCTAGAACTGAAGTGATAGGCTATACCCTCATAGGGACATTAAGGAAACTAGAAAGACACAAGAGAATACTAATGAAGGGGGAACTGAGAGTGAAACACACTATGACTACCAGTCAGCATGATGCATAGACACACCTCGGCCTTGCCACCCTAACTCAGTATCCAGCATGTGTTGTAGTGCCAGTGGAGTGCTGTGCAGACAGCATGGCGTGACGTGATACAATGTTGCCCAATCAAGCAGTATTCATTTCATGCTCCTGGGTGCCATGCCATGCCCGTGTGGTGCTCCCTGGTTGACTGGTGCCAGGACAGTTTTATTTATCAGTTATTTTACCAGGTAAGTTAACTGAAAACACATTCTCATTTGCAGCAACGACCCGGGGAATAGTTACATGGGAGGGGGGGGGGGGGGGGGGGGGGGGGGGGGGGGGGGGTGAATGAGCCAATTGTAAACTGGGGATTATTAGGTGACTGTGATGGTTTGAGGGCCAGATTGGGAATTTAGCCAGGACACCGGGGTTAACACCGCTACTCTTACGATAAGTGCCATGGGATATTTAATGACATCAGAGAGTCAGGACACCCGTTTAACATCCTATCCGAAAAGACGGCACCCTATACAGGGCAATTTCCCCAATCACTGCCCTGGGGCATTGGGATATTATTTTTTTAGACCAGAGGAAAGAGTGCCTCCTACTGGCCCTCCAACACCACTTCCAGCAGCATCTGGTCTCTCATCCAGGAACTGACCAGGACCAACCCTGCTTAGCTTCAGAAGCAAGCCAGCAGTGGTATGCAGGGTGGTATGCTGCTGGCGAACAGAGTGGTATCGATCATCTCTGCCTCCATGACGTTGTGTGTCCCTGCCTCCCTGATCACTGGAGCCCAGTCCCTGCCCAATGTGTGTCTAGGGCAGGGGGGCAGTAGCACAGGGAGACGGGGATAGAGGTGCAGGCTGCACAGTCTGGCCTGTCAATCACAAAGCAGACTGGACCAGCAGGGCACCACCAGTGGGTACTAGTGGGTAAGCCTGGAGATTTGAACAGCTATTAAATTACCTTTTCTTTTACAGATGTGGGATCTTATTTTGATCACCCTGTTGCAGTAGAACTTTCCTGCAATGCAGGACATGTAAAACGTATAGTGTATTTGAGGTTTAAAATGGCTTCTGAAGTTTGTAATTTCCATTTTGTAATTTCAGAATTTTACCTTACGAAAAAAATGTATCAACCCCTATAAAAATGTAAATTAATTACAATCCACATAATAATTCACATTTCCCATTGCTGCAGGATTATTGTCCTGCTGTAGCAAATTGGCTCAAATTAAGATCCTACATCTGTAGTTCGCTGCCGGTATATAATTGCAATTTTACAGAGGTTCCCCTTTGATTTCTTTCTTTGGAGTGCAAAGGCCAGCTACATATATGAAGTTTTAGAATAATAAAATAAATACAAAAAATATATATTTAAATATATTGTATATTTTCAGGGTCTCAATTTACTGTTGAGAGCTGAAATAGTAGAAAACAAAAGGCGCAATTTGGAAACTTGGTTGTGCATCAGCAGTTTTCCTCTTGTTATACTTTATGTCACTCACTGACAGTCACTCAATTATCCCATGTTATTTTAACATTTTTAGATCGGTAAATTAGTTTAGTTAGTCTAGCCAGCTATCTAAACTTGTAGTTATCATGGCCGAATTACTGACCGTTCACGCAAGGCACGTGCCCAGGGGCCCTGACCTCTAGGGGGCCCCCATTGTTTTTGTTAGTCACTCTCACTCAGATATCATATTAAGTCATGCAAAATGTGTAGAATTGTGAACATTCTCTTTTAAAACTGCAACAACAACAAAAAGTTATGTAAAGCAGATGCATTTGTTTACCTTTTGTTAATAAAATGCTTGTTCTGCTAACAGATCCCTCTGTACGTATTAAATTATAGTTTTTAGCACCAATCCTGGTGCTGAATTAATGTGAGTTTATGTGTAACGGCTAATTGTAGGCTAGGCATTTGTAGATCGACTGAGGTGACTGAAGCGACAGTAACCAATGTGATAATGTCCAGGGTAATTTTTGCTTGTTTTTGCTGTTCTCTAAATAGCATTTTGGACCTGATGTTCTGTTGAGGAATAGTTAGCCTAGCTGCCAAGCCATATGCTAGTGACAGAGAGAAAGCCATTGTCTCTTTTCCCTAAATGGGACCTAGGCCTAGTGCTTGTACTCAGTGCTTAAGTTCCATGTCGGTTTTCTTTGTCTTTGATGAAGGTCAGAGCAGGCTCACATGAAAAGTGAAACCCTTTTTGAAGCCATATATTTTGTGTTTTTCCAGTCGAGTGAGAAATGCCTGCCATTCCTATTATTTGAGAAAAATGCTTTCCTGTAATAATTGACTTTTCTCGCTCGGCGCACACACCGTGCATTCAAATTATGCTGATAGGTCTGTCGTACAGCGAGTCAGAGGAAACACATGGCCTCCTGCCACCTGCCGCTTATCAACTCTACAGTATGTGGTGTAATTTACCCTGCCTTGCTGAGCCCCTCTACATAAACTGCACTGACAGAGGCTTGAAAATGGCAGAGCTTTACTTCTGTTCCCCCGATGTTGAGCTATAGATTCTAGAACACTGGTGTTGAGCTATTGATTCTAGAACACTGGTGTTGAGCTATCGATTCTAGAACACTGGTGTTGAACTATAGATTCTAGAACACTGGTGTTGAGCTATCGATTCTAGAACACTGGTGTTGAACTATAGATTCTAGAACACTGGTGTTGAACTATAGATTCTAGAAGACTGGTGTTGAACTATAGATTCTAGAACACTGGTGTTGAACTATAGATTCTAGAACACTGGTGTTGAACTATAGATTCTAGAACACTGGTGTTGCGCTATCGATTCTAGAACACTGGTGTTGAACTGTAGATTCTAGAAGACTGGTGTTGAGCTATAGATTCTAGAACACTGGTGTTGCTAACGACCATAACAAATGGCCACCAGGTTTTTTTGATCGCGTTCAGCTCGATGATGCAGTGTCAGACAAACTGCTACTAACTTCTGCTCTTTTTCTTCAAACATGGCCCCGGTTGTCACCAGACTACTCAATCAACTCGGTCGGGGGGGTGGGGGGGCTGCCCGGCCGTTCCCTTCTTCTCCTAACTGTACATTCATTCCATTTTTGATAGATGTTGTTGTTTAGAGCAAGAGACCTTGTCGCCCTGAAATAGGAAAACAGTCCATATAAAGTGTAGCGTGGGGTTGGGATCGATAGCTCGTTAGAGCGCTGTTTGATGATCTTCTGTGGGAAGGTAATTCAGCTATAAACCGTCTGGAATGGAACCACTGCCCCACCACATTCTCTTCTCTCACTCTATTTTCCTCTCCCTCTCTTTCCCTCTCCCTGTCTTTCCCTCCCTCTCTCTTTCTAGCTTGCAGATGTTGGCGAATCAAAAAAAGCATTGATTGGTTGCGCATGCTTTCTCTTTACTGGCCTGCTGCTGCTCAGACAAGATGATGAGATAAACTGACTGTGTTTGTTTCCTCACTACTAGTTCCCTTGGGGCAGTGAGCAGCAGGCCTGTACAGACCTACAGGAGGAGAGACTGCTCAGTCAGCCAGTCTACCTACCTCTGTGTCTTTGTGTTAGCTGTTTTTTTAGCCTTTATTTAACAAGGCAAGTCAGTTAAGATCAAATTCTTATTTACAATGACGGCCTACACCGGCATAAACCCGGACGACACTGGGCCAATTGTGCGCCATGCTATGGGACTCCCAATCACGACCGGTAGTGATACAGCAAATATCTAGCTGTGTCTTCCACTCTGTCTCTGTGTCTTTGTGTTAACTGGTGCTGTGTCTTCCACTCTGTCTCTGTGTCTTTGTGTTAGCTGGTGCTGTGTCTGCCACTCTGTCTCTGTGTCTTTGTGTTAGCTGGTACTGTGTCTGCCAGTCTGTCTCTGTGTCTTTGTGTTAGCTGGTACTGTGTCTGCCACTCTGTCTCTGTGTCTTTGTGTTAGCTGGTACTGTGTCTGCCACTCTGTCTCTGTGTCTTTGTGTAGCTGGTACTGTGTCTGCCACTCTGTCTCTGTGTCTTTGTGTTAGCTGGTACTGTGTCTGCCACTCTGTCTCTGTGTCTTTGTGTTAGCTGGTACTGTGTCTGCCACTCTGTCTTTGTGTTAGCTGGTACTGTGTCTGCCACTCTGTCTCTGTGTCTTTGTGTTAGCTGTAAATTGTGTCTGCCAGTCTGTCTCTGTGTCTTTGTGTTAGCTGGTACTGTGTCTGCCACTCTGTCTTTGTGTTAGCTGGTACTGTGTCTGCCACTCTGTCTCTGTGTCTTTGTGTTAGCTGGTAATGCGTCTGCTAGTCTGTCTCTGTGTGTTTGTGTTAGCTGGGACTGTGTCTGCCACTCTGTCTTTGTGTTAGCTGGTACTGTGTCTGCCACTCTGTCTCTGTGTCTTTGTGTTAGCTGGTAATGTGTCTGCCAGTCTGTCTCTGTGTCTTTGTGTTAGCTGGTATTGTGTCTGCCAGTCTGTCTCGTGTATTTGTGTTAGCTGGTACTGTGTCTGCCACTCTGTCTCTGTGTCTTTGTGTTAGCTGGTACTGTGTCTGACACTCTGTCTCTGTGTCTTTGTGTTAGCTGGTACTGTGTCTGCCACTCTGTCTCTGTGTCTTTGTGTAGCTGGTACTGTGTCTGCCACTCTGTCTCTGTGTCTTTGTGTTAGCTGGTACTGTGTCAGCCAGTCTGTCTCTGTGTCTTTGTGTTAGCTGGTGCTGTGTCTGCCAGTCTGTCTCTGTGTCTTTGTGTTAGCTGGTACTGTGTCTGCCACTCTGTCTCTGTGTCTTTGTGTTAGCTGGTACTGTGTCTGCCAGTCTGTCTCTGTGTCTTTGTGTTAGCTGTAAATTGTGTCTGCCAGTCTGTCTCTGTGTCTTTGTGAGCTGGTGCTGTGTCTGCCAGTCTTTCCGTCAAGATAGAACTGCCACAGGGGGCGGAGTTGCAATCTACTGCAGAGATAGCCTGCAGAGTTCTGTCATACTATCCAGGTCTGTGCCCAAACAGTTCGAGCTTCTAATTTTAAAAATCCACCTTTCCAGAAACAAGTCTCTCACTGTTGCCGCTTGTCATAGACCCCCCTCAGCCCCCAGCTGTGCCCTGGATACCATATGTGAATTGATTGCCCCCCACCTATCTTCAGAGTTCGTGCTGTTAGGTGACCTAAACTGGGATATGTTTAGCACCCCGGCCATCCTACAATCTAAGCTAGATGCCCTTAATCTCACACAAATGATTAAGGAACCTACCAGGTACAACCCTTAATCCGTAAACATGGGCACCCTCATAGATATCACCCTGACCAACTTGCCCTCTAAATACACCTCTGCTGTCTTCAACCAGGATCTCAGCGATCACTGCCTCATTGCCTGCGTGGGTAATGGGTCCGCGGTCAAACAACCACCCCTCATCACTGTCAAACGCTCCCTAAAACACTTCAGCGAGCAGGCCTTTCTAATCGACCTGGCCCGGGAATCCTGGAGGGATATTGACCTCATCCCGTCAGTAGAGGATGCCTGGTTGTTCTTTAAAAGTGCTTTCCTCGCCATCTTAAATAGGCATGCCCCATTCAAAAAATGTAGAACTAAGAACAGATATAGCCCTTGGTTCACTCCAGACTTGACTACCCTTGACCAGCATAAAAACATCCTGTGGCGTACTGCATTAACATGGAATGACCCCTGCGATATGCAATTTTTCAGGAAAGTCAGGAACCAATATACACAGTCATTTAGGAAAGCTAAGGCTAGCTTTTTCAAACAGAAATTTGCATCCTGTAGCACTAATTCCAAAAAGGGAGAATAAGAGCACCTCCTCCCAGCTTCCCACTGCACTGAGGCTAGGAAACACTGTCACCACAGATAAATCTACGATAATCGAGAATTTCAATAAGCATTTTTCTACGGCTGGCCATTGTTCCACCTGGCTACCCCAACCCTGCACAACAGCTCTGCACTCCCCGCAGCAACTTGCCCAAGCCCCCCCCTCCGCTTCTCCTTCACCCAAATCCAGACAGCTGATGTTCTGAAAGAGCTGAAAAATCTGGATCCCTACAAATCAGCTGGGCTAGAAAATATGGACCCTCTCTTTCTAAAATTATCCACTGAAATTGTTGCAACCCCTAT
This sequence comes from Oncorhynchus mykiss, assembly GCF_013265735.2. Taxonomy (NCBI): domain Eukaryota; kingdom Metazoa; phylum Chordata; class Actinopteri; order Salmoniformes; family Salmonidae; genus Oncorhynchus; species Oncorhynchus mykiss. The sequence goes on from NC_048591.1 coordinate 32,172,745, forward strand.
TACTAGCCTGTTCTACCTCTCTTTCGTATCGTCTGAGATACCTAAAGATTGGAAATCTGCCGTGATAACCCCCCTCTTCGAAAGGGGAGACACTCTAGACCCAAACTGTTACAGACCTATATCCATCCTGCCCTGTCTTATAAAGCCAAGTTAACAGATCACCGACCATTTCAAATCCCACCGTTCCTTCTCCACTATTCAATCTGGTTTCCGAGCTGGTCATGGTTGCACCTCAGCCACACTCAAGGTCCTAAATGATACCATAACTGCCATATATAAAAGACAGTACTGTGCAGCCGTTTTCATCGACCTGGCCAAGGCTTTCGACTCAGTCAATCACCGCATTCTTATTGGCAGACTCAATAGCTTTGGTTTCTCAAATGACTGCCTCACCTGGTTCACCAAGTACTTCTCAGATAGAGTTCAGTGTATCAAATCGGAGGGCCTGTTGTCCGGACCTCTGGCAGTTTCTATGGGGGTGCCACGGGGTTCAATTCTCGGGCCAACTCTTTTCTCTGTATATATCAATGATGTCGCTCTTGCTGTTGGTGATTATCTGATCCACCTCTACACAGACGACACCATTCTGTATACATCTGGCCCTTTCTTGGACACTGTGTTAACAAACTGACAAATGAGCTACAATGCCATGCCGTGGACTCCAACTGCTCTTTAAGGCTATTAAAACTCAATGCATGCTCTTCAACCGATTGCTGCCCGCACCTACCCACCCGCCTAGCATCACTAGTCTGGACGGTTCTGACTTAGAATATGTGGACAGCTACACATACCTAGGTGTCTGGTTGGATTGTGGGATCTCCAATCCAAAATTGAATCTAGAATCGGCTGACTGTCCTTCCGATCCTTGGCTTTGGTGATGTTATTTACAGAGTAGCCTCCAACACTCTACTCATCAAGTTGGATGTGGTCTATCATAGTGCCATCCGTTTTGTCACCATAGCCCTGTATACTGCCCACCACTGCGACCTGTGTGCTCTCGTTGGCTGGCCCCCTTGTCATATCGGTGCATCACTAGCTGTATATTCTGTCTGCCAGCCTGTCTCGCGTCTTTAACACTGTGTTGATATTCTGGGTGTGTTAGTTACTGTACATGGGACTTGAAATCTGTCATCAGTAATGCAAGTTTGTTTGCTCTACCCCATTGGCTTACAATAGTGGGTGTGCCTATGTGTGTGTCTGGAGTGTCTATCTACAGTGTGTCGTGTGATGTGTGTGTGCGGTTGGGCACTGTGGGAGTGGAAGATCTGTAAACACAGATGCCTCCTAGTGTTAGCGGATGCTTCAGCGTCAGGGATGGAACACCTCTTCAGCACTGTGTTATTGTAGCGTGGCAGCAGGTCCGAGAGAGAGAAGACTTTTATGTCCCAGCTTGTGTTTAGAGATCATTCTGCTAACCTGAGACAAACAATAGTCCTGGTCCTGCTCTCTGGAGACTGGGACTGTTCAGAGCAGGCAGGTGTGAGCTGTGTGTGTGTGTTCACATGGCAAGATCAGTGAGCAGGATAAGGGAAGCTCGTGGGAGCAGAGAAAGGAGCGACATGGGGTTAGACTTGTTAAATCTGATATGTGGACCGCTCCTTTATTGCTCATTTGAGTCATTTTCATATGTTTTGTCATGCGTGTGGTGTGTGACTCCCTTTTCATTCATCCGTTTCATCTTATTGTGTCGCTTTGATCTTACTAGGTCACATAGAGGTAATTAAATGGTTAAATCAGCGTACTGGGTTCAGTGTGTCTGTAATCCGTTAGGTGCAGGGTGACACACGCACGCACACACATACACACAAACCAGGGTCTCCGTTTGGAAAATGTGGCAGCATTTCAATTTACTGGACATTTGAGAAATCTACTGGACCCATATGCATTGGGTGAGTAACCTGATTAGGGTGTCCACCCATGGTGCTCAGAATGACAGAAATCACATTTACATTATGGTAATTCATCTTTACAGAACATCCAAGTCAAGGATGCATCGATGTGCGGTCCTTCTTATTGAATTCTGATGTGCACTTTGAAGATGTTAGAATCACTGTCCACATTTATTTTTCCTCAGCCAACAAGACCAGTAATGTACAGAATAATCACTAGCCTATCACATTCCCCCATAGTAGAAAAGTTTAACGATTCTATTGGTCAGCTTGTTGAAGGGAAGAAATGGCTTTTCCCAAACAGACTCTGGGATAGATGGGGACGATAGATCACAAATTCATACAACCAGTAGGCAAAGGCTACATAAAAAAAATACATTTCAATGAGTCTTGACGCAACTGATCAGAAGCTTCGAATGTTTAGCTTAGAATGTTGATCAACTGTTATTTCTTTACAGCGATGCACAGCACAGCAATGCACACAAGGCAGTATGTGACAGAGATGAAATGATCAGTTAGAAATGCAGAAAGAGGTGAGATCTAATGTGCAACAACTAGCATGGGCTGCTAATATTACTAGGATTGTGCCTTTGGCAACTGGGCAATACAATACAAATTAGATCAAATAATTGCCTCAACAGATATGGTCTGATTTTGGCTAGGCTAATTTGAATGCCGGGTAAGACATGCCTCATAATATGTAGTCAAATGTTCAGGTTTCAAACATTTAAGAATATGTTTTCAAAATGCATACTGCCTCCAGCTCATTGCAGAGAGGTGTGTGATGCGCTGATGAAGCCTGCCTTCTGTTGCCTATGCATGTGCTGTTTGAGATGCCGTAGCAGCAGCTTTCACGCTGTCAGAGATTTTCCGCTCAAAGTCTCTGTGTCTGTATGATGTACGAGTGTGATAAATAAGATACATAATGAATATACTGTACACATGCGCCATTTTATGATGGATGGGGCTATAGGTTAATGCAAATGAACCTATAGACTGATAAGGATGACCAGTGAAATGTGTTTCCATTGACTTATATTTCCATCAATGAATAGCCTAAAAAGCTTTATTTCACAATGGGAGGTTTTCTTCTCCCGGACAATTGGCTGGCGGCAATTTTATTTAACGTTTTTTCCCATTTTTTTACCGGCCAAAAGCCGGCTATTACCGGCTAACAGAAACTTTGACACATACACACACACACAGCCCCATCCATCATGGCAGTGGATCAAAGATAATCGAAGTAAGGGCTTTTGCTTCACGTCGAACGGGTGCAGTGGACCATCGGCCAGCGGCACTCTCCTCTTCCTCTCTTCTTCCACTGTCTCTTTCGCTTCCCCTTCCTGGGCCTGTGTTCAGTGAAAGAGTAAACGTTGTCTGGTGTGGTGCAGGCAGCAGGAAGGCCCCTTGGGGCAGCCAGTCACACTTCAACAGCTCCTGTCACAAACCCTGCTCTCCCTCTGCTCTTCGCTTCTCTCCCTTCCTCTCGCCTACTCACCCCTCCTCACCTCTTCATTCCCCTGCTCTCCCTGCCCCATGCAACCTGTCTGTTCTGAGCAATTCCACAGTAACGGGATGATTCTGAAACTCAGATTTTTCACTTTAAAATGTATGTCAAACAAAAAACAATGAGTTAAACAACAGAATGACAGCACAAACAGCACAAACCGTCATTCTGTTTGATTTTGTTTACAACTCTGCATCTGCACTGTTCTTCAATTAAGTGTGTTTTTTGTATAATATTCTGTGAAAATGATTAAAAGCCATACTTGTGCGTAGAGTTGTATGTTTTTGAAAAACTTTGCAGTCATTGGTTTTTGTTTTGCTTACATTTTAACGTGAAAAATGTCTGCTTCGGCCCAAATCCCCTGGTGTTCGCCTCCCTCTTTCTGTATCTCTTCATTCTCTATGTCTTTTCACTCCGTGTCTTCTTCTTTCTTCTCTCTCCCTCCCTAAAAAAACACTCTGCCAGCCCTCCTCCTCTCCTCTCTGCCAGCTCTCCTCCTCTCCTCTCTGCCAGCCCTCCTCCTCTCCTCTCTGCCATCCCTCCTCTTCCTCTCCTCTCTGCCAGCCCTCCTCCTCTCTCATCTCTGCCAGCCCTCCTCCTCTCCTCTCTGCCAGCCCTCCTCCTCCTCTCCTCTCTGCCAGACCTCCTCCTCCTCTCATCTCTGCCAGCCCTCCTCCTCTCCTCTCTGCCAGCCCTCCTCTTCTCCTCTCTGCCGGCCCTCCTCTTCCTCTCCTCTCTGCCGGCCCTCCTCCTCCTCTCCTCTCTGCCAGACCTCCTCCTCCTCTCATCTCTGCCAGCCCTCCTCCTCTCCTCTCTGCCAGCCCTCCTCCTCCTCTCCTCTCTGCCAGACCTCCTCCTCCTCTCATCTCTGCCAGCCCTCCTCCTCTCCTCTCTGCCAGCCCTCCTCCTCTCCTCTCTGCCAGCCCTCCTCTTCCTCTCCTCTCTGCCGGCCCTCCTCCTCCTCTCCTCTCTGCCAGACCTCCTCTTCCTCTCCTCTCTGCCGGCCCTCCTCCTCCTTTCCTCTCTGCCAGCCCTCCTCTTCCTCTCCTCTCTGCCAGCCCTCCTCCTCCTCTCCTCTCTGCCAGCCCTCCTCCTCCTCTCATCTCTGCCAGCCCTCCTCCTCTCCTCTCTGCCAGCCCTCCTCCTCTCCTCTCTGCCGGCCCTCCTCTTCCTCTCCTCTCTGCCAGCCCTCCTCCTCCTCTCCTCTCTGCCAGCCCTCCTCCTCCTATCCTCTCTGCCAGACCTCCTCCTCTCCTCTCTGCCAGCCCTCCTCTTCCTCTCCTCTCTGCAAGCCCTCCTCCTCTCCTCTTTGCCAGCCCTCCTCTTCCTCTCCTCTCTGCCAGCCCTCCTCCTCTCCTCTTCTCTCTGTCAGCCCCTCCTCCTCTCCTCTTCTCTCTGTCAGCCCCTCCTCCTCTCCTCTTCTCTCTGTCAGCCCCTCCTCTTCTCCTCTTATCTCTGTCAGCCCCTCCTCCTCTCCTCTTCTCTCTGTCAGCCCCTCTTCCTCTCCTCTTCTCTCTGTCAGACCCTCCTCTTCTCCTCTCCTCTCTGCCGGCCCTCCTCCTCCTCTCCTCTCTGCCAGACCTCCTCCTCCTCTCATCTCTGCCAGCCCTCCTCCTTTCCTCTCTGCCAGCCCTCCTCTTCCTCTCCTCTCTGCCAGCCCTCCTCCTCCTCTCCTCTCTGCCAGCCCTCCTCCTCCTCTCCTCTCTGCCAGCCCTCCTCCTCTCATCTCTGCCAGCCCTCCTCCTCTTCTCTCTGCCAGGATTTCCTCCTCTCCTCTTCTCTCTGCCAGCCCCTCCTCCTCTTCTCTCTGCCAGCCCCTCTTCCTCTCCTCTTCTCTCTGTCAGCCCCTCCTCTTCTCCTCTCCTCTCTGCCGGCCCTCCTCCTCCTCTCCTCTCTGCCAGACCTCCTCCTCCTCTCATCTCTGCCAGCCCTCCTCCTTTCCTCTCTGCCAGCCCTCCTCTTCCTCTCCTCTCTGCCAGCCCTCCTCCTCCTCTCCTCTCTGCCAGCCCTCCTCCTCCTCTCCTCTCTGCCAGCCCTCCTCCTCTCATCTCTGCCAGCCCTTCTCCTCTTCTCTCTGCCAGGATTTCCTCCTCTCCTCTTCTCTCTGCCAGCCCCTCCTCCCTTTCTCACTCCTCTTCTCCCAGCCCTTTAGTAAGCAGACATGGAGGTGTGTGTGTGTGTGTGTGTGTGTGTGTGTGTGTGTGTGTGTGTGGGACCAGACAGGACCTGCAGAACTCTAATCAGTCCCCAGAGGGTTGTGTGAGATGTGACTGTGGTGTCGCTTGCTCTGATAGTGGTAATAACCCCTCTCTACACACACACACACACCTCTCTGAGTGTCTGCAAGCTCCAAACACGACACACACTCCATGAGTGGTGAGAGCCCTTCTCTCCACCTTTTTAATATAGCCTACCTCTCCGGCTTTGATTCTGCTAAATATATTTTTGAACAGGCACATATGGAGCCTTTCATAAGCTCTATGGTTATACAGGTCAGGAGATGATTGAAGAGAGCTGTGGTTCAAATCAAATCAAATGTATTAGTCACATACACATGGTTAGCGGGTGTTAATGCAAGTGTAGCGAAATGCTTGTGATTCTAGTTCCGACCATGTAGAAATATCTAACAAGTAACATAACCTAACAATTTCACAACAACTACCTTAGTGTAAAGGAAGGAATAAGAATATGTACATAAAAATATATAAATGAGTGATGGCCGAACGGCATAGGCAAGATGCAGTAGATGGTATAGAGTACAGTATATACATATGAGATGAGTAATGTAGGGTATGAAAACATTATATAAAGTGGCATTGTTTAAAGTGGCTAGTCATACATTTAATTACATCAAGATGGCAAGATGCAGTAGATGGTATAGAGTACAGTATATACATATGAGATGAGTAATGTAGGGTATGAGAACATTATATGAAGTGGCATTGTTTAAAGTGGCTAGTGATACATTTAATTACATCAAGATGGCAAGATGCAGTAGATGGTATAGCGTACAGCATATACATACAGTGGGGCAAAAAAGTATTTAGTCAGCCACCAATTGTGCAAGTTCTCCCACTTAAAAAGATGAGAGTAAAAATACAGAAAATCACATTGTAGGATTTTTAATGAATTTATTTGCAAATTATTGTGGAAAATAAGTATTTGGTCACCTACAAACAACCAAGATTTCTGGCTCTCACAGACCTGTAACTTATTCTTTAAAAGGCTCCTCTGTCCTCCACTCATTACCTGTATTAATGGAACCTGTTTGAACTTGTTATCAGTATAAAAGACACCTGTCCACAACCTCCAACAGTCACACTCCAAACTCCTCCATGGCCAAGACCAAAGAGCTGTCAAAGGAAACCAGAAACAAAATTGTAGACCTACACCAGGCTTGGAAGACAGAATCTGCATAGGTAAGCAGCTTGGTTTGAAGAAATCAACTGTGGGAGCAATTATTAGGAAATGGAAGACATACAAGACCACTGATAATCTCTCTCGATCTGGGGCTCCACGCAAGATCTCACCCTGTGGGGTCAACATTATCATAAGAACGGTGAGAAAAAAATCCCAGAACCACACGGGGGGACCTAGTGAATGACCTGCAGAGAGCTGGGACCAAAGTAACAAAGCCTACCATCAGTAACACACCAGGGACTCAAATCCTGCAGTGCCAGATGTGTCGCCCTGCTTAAGCCAGTACATGTCCAGGCCCGTCTGAAGTTTGCTAGAGAGCATTTGGATGATCCAGAAGAAGATTGGGAGAATGTCATATGGTCAGATGAAACCAAAACATAACTTTCAATACCTACTGTGAAGCATGGGGGTGGAAACATCATGCTTTGGGGCTGTTTTTCTGCAAAGGGACCAGGACGACTGATCCGTGTAAAGGAAAGAATGAATGGGGCCATGTATCGTGAGATTTTGAGTGAAAACCTCCTTCCATCAGCAAGGGCATTGAAGATGAAACGTGGCTGGGTCTTTCAGCATGACAATGATCCCAAACACACCGCCGGCAACAAAGGAGTGGCTTCGTAAGAACCATTTCAAGGTCCTGGAGTGGCCTAGCCAGTCTCCAGATCTCAACCCTATAGAAAATCTTTGGAGGGAGTTGAAAGTCTGTGTTGCACAGCAACAGCCCCAAAACATCACTGCTCTAGAAGAGATCTGCATGTAGGAATGGGCCAAAATACCAGCAACAGTGTGTGAAAACCTTGTGAAGACTTACAGAAAACGTTTTACCTCTGTCATTGCCAACAAAGGGTATATAACAAAGTATTGAGATAAACTTTTGTTATTGACCAAATACTTATTTTCCACCATAATTTGCAAATAAATTCATTAGAAATCCTACAATGTGATTTTCTGGATTTTTTTACTAATTTTGTTAGAGTTCAGTCAGTATGTTGGCAGCGGCCACTCAATGTTAGTGATGGCTGTTTAACAGTCTGATGGCCTTGAGATAGAAGCTGTTTTTCAGTCTCTCGGTCCCCGCTATGATGCACCTGTACAGACCTCGCCTTCTGGATAATAGCGGGGTGAACAGGCAGTGGCTCGGGTGGTTGTTGTTCTTGATTATCTTTTTGGCCTTCCTGTGACATCGGGTGGTGTAGGTGTCCTGGAGGGCAGGTAGTTTGCACCCGGTGATGCGTTGTGCAGACCTCACTACCCTCTGGAGAGCCTTCTGGTTATGGGCGGAGCAGCTGCCGTACCAGGCGGTGATACAGCCTGACAGGATGCTCTCGATTGTGCATCTGTAAAAGTTTGTGAGTGTTTTTGGTGACAAGACAAATTTCTTCAGCCTCCTGAGGTTGAAGAGGCGCTGCTGCGACCTTCTTCACTACGCTGTCTGTGTGGGTGGACCAATTCATTTTTTCCGTGATGTGTACGCCGGGGAACTTAAAAATCTCCACTACTGTCCCGTCAATGTAGATAGGGGGCTGCTCCCTCTGCTGTTTCCGGAAGTCCACTATCATCTCCTTTGTTTTGTTGACATTGAGTGTGAGGTTATTTTCTTGACACAACACTCCGAGGGACCTCACCTCCTCCCTGTAGACTGTCATCGTTGTTGGTAATCAAGCCTACCACTGTAGTGTCGTCTGCAAACTTGATGATTGAGTTGGAGGCGTGCATGGCCACGCAGTCGTGGGTGAACAGGGAGTACAGGAGGGAGCTGAGAACGCACCCTTGTGGGTTCCCTGTGTTGAGGATCAGCAGGGTGGAGATGTTGTTACCTACCCTCACCACCTGGGGGCGGCCCGTCGAGACCCAGGGTCTCGAGCTTAATGGAGAGTTTGGAGGGTACTATGGTGTTAAATGCTGAGCTGTAATCGATGAACAGCATTCTTACATAGGTGTTCCTCTTGTCCAGATTGGTTAGGGCGGTGTGCAGTGTGATGGCAATTGTGTCGTCTGTAGACCTATTGGGGCGGTAAGCAAATTGGAGTGGGTCTAGGGTGTCAGGTAGGGTGGAGGTGATATGGTCCTTGACTAGTCTCTCAAAGCACTTCATGAGTAGTAATCATTTAGCTCAGTTACCTTAGCTTTCGTGGGAACAGGAACAATGGTGGCCCTCTTGAAGATATAGCTCATCAGCTCACGTAGCTGATGGATCAACTCAGCAAAAAGTACAATGGAGCTAGCTAGTGCTTTGGTACTAAATTCAAACCATGATGAATTAACCAGTAACGATCTTTTTAATTTATTTATTTTTTTACCCCTTTTTCTCCCTAATTTCATGGTATCCAATTGTTGTAGTACTATCTTGTCTCATCGCTACAACTCCCGTACGGGCTTGGGAGAGACGAAGGTTGAAAGTCATGCGTCCTCCGATACACAACCCAACCAAGCCGCACTGCTTCTTAACACAGCACGCATCCAACCCGGAAGCCAGCCGCACCAATGTGTCGGAGGAAACACCGTGCACCTGGCCACCTTGGTTAGCGCGCACTGCGCCCGGCCCGCCACAGGAGTCGCTGGTGCGCGATGAGACATCCCTACCGGCCAAGCCCTCCCTAACCTGGATGACGCTAGGGCAATTGTGCGTCACCCCACGGACCTCCCGGTCGCGGCCGGTCACGACAGAGCCTGGGCGCAAACCCAGGGACTCTGATGGCACAGCTGGTGCTGTAGTACAGCACCCTTAACCACTGCGCCACCCGGGAGGCCCAGTAACGATTTTAATAGTGCTATGCTAATGATGATAAAGCCATAATGCATCTGGCTATGCTACATGTTTATGTCAAAAATGGATTTAACTAGCACAATGCTAACTGTTTGGATCTCATCACGACCTGTAATAGCAAAATTATCGATGAGCTAACCATGGCGTGGCTAATATAGTAATGTGCTAACGATTCTGACCCAGCCAGGGGTCACACTTAACATTGATCATTACCTATAAACGGCAGCTGTGAAAATGGTGATTGATTTGAACTAGTTCTGCCCTAACCCTGATTGATCTGAACAAGCATTGGTTAGTCATAATGGATCTGAACTAGCGTGGTTAGCCATAACGGATCTGAACTAGCAGTTGGTTAACCTTTATGGATCTGGACTAGCAGTTGGTTTGCCATAATGGATCTGAACTAGCATTTGTTAGCCATAATGGATCTGAACTAGCATTGTTTAGCCATAATGTATCTGAACTAGCAGTTGGTTAGCCATAATGTACCTGAACTAGCAGTTGGTTAACCTTTATGGATCTGGACTAGCAGTTGGTTAGCCAATAATCGATCTGAACTAGCAGTTGGTAAGCCATAATGGATCTGAACTAGCATTTGTTAGCCATAATGCATCTGAACTAGCATTTATTAGCCATAATGGATCTGGACTAGCAGTTGGTTAGCCATAATGCATCTGAACTAACAGTTGGTTAGCCATAATGGATCTGAACTAGCATTGGTTTGACATAATGGATCTGAACTAGCAATGGTTAAGCCATAATGGATCTGAACTAGCAGTTGGTTAGCCATAATGAATCTGAACTAGCAGTTGGTTAGCCATAATGGATCTGAATTAGCATTGTTTAGCCATAATGGATCTGAACTGGCATTGTTTAGCCATAATGGATCTGAACTAGCATTGGTTAGCTTTAATGAATCTGAACTAGCAGTTGGTTAGCCATAATGGATCTGCACTAGCAGTTGGTTATCAATAATGGATCTGAACTAGCAGTTGGTTAGCCATAATGGATCTGGACTAGCTGTTGGTTAGCCATAATGGATCTGAACTAGCTGTTTGTTAGCCATAATGCATCTAATCTAGCTGTTGGTTAGCTATAATGGATCTGAACTAGCATTGGTTTGCCATAATGGATCTGAACTAGCAATGGTTTGCCATAATGGATCTGGGCTAGCAGTTGGTTAGCAATAATGGATCTGGACTAGTAGTTGGTTATCCATAATGGATCTGGACTAGCAGTTGGTTATCCATAATGGATCTGGACTAGCAGTTGGTTAGCCATAATGGATCTGAACTAGCTGTTTATTAGCCATAATACATCTAATCTAGCTGTTGGTTAGCGATAATGAATCTGGACTAGCAGTTGGTTAGCAATAATGGATCTGGACTAGTAGTTGGTTATCCATAATGGATCTGGACTAGCAGTTGGTTATCCATAATGGATCTGGACTAGTAGTTGGTTAGCCATAATGGATCTGAACTAGCATTGGTTAGCCATAATGGATCTTGACTAGTAGTTGGTTAGCAATAATGAATCTGGACTAGCATTGGTTAGCCATAATGGATCTGGACTAGTAGTTGGTTAGCCATAATGGATCTGAACTAGCATTGGTTAGCCATAATGGATCTTGACTAGTAGTTGGTTAGCAGTAATGAATCTGGACTAGCATTGGTTAGCCATAATGGATCTGGACAAGCATTGTCCTAAAAGTGATGAACCAGATAGAAAGGTTTTTCAAAGAGATTTTGAGACAATAGTTTTTGCTACCAGTGGCTGGTCCTGAAATCGTGTTTTATCATTAATAGCACTGTAGCAGTTTGTGAATATATTCCAGTTAGCACTTTGCTAAATAGCTTAGAAATGTGTTATTATAAATGTGCAGTTGTAATGGAATTATTTTTGCCAAATGTAGAAGCAATTGTTTTAAGTACCAGTCTTCTCCTTCCTCTGAATTCCCCATTGCACAGTCACACACACACACACACACACACACACTCTCAGACAAACCCACCGACACACACACTCTCAGACAAACCCACCCACACAAACACTCTCAGTCGAACACACTCAATTCCCCTCAACATGACACTTCACTGATCTCCACTTCAGAACCAAGCTTGCGGCACATGCCCTATATTTACGTCGGACTCTGGGAAATATACTGCCATCTGTCAAAAAAAAGAGAAAGGGAGAGAGAAAGAGAGAGAGAGGAAAGAGAGAGAGAGGAAAGAGAGGAATTGGGTGGGGGTGGTGGTGGTGGTGGTGGTGGGGGGGGGGGGTGGGTAGAGAGAGAGAAAAACGGAACACCAAGGTTAAATTACCTCCTATAGGGGCTACTCTGTCCTCCCTGAGAAATTGGCCTTGTTTCACACCCTCACACACAAACGTTCACGCACACACACGAGCACACCCACACACACACACACACACACACACACACACACACACACACACACGCACACACGCACACTGCATTCCAAAAGCAGCAGAATCCTCACTCTACCTATCTCATCTATCCTCTTTACATTACTCAAATATTCAAGCAAGAGAAGAGGAGTGGAGGAGGAGAACAGTGTGTGTGTGTGTGTGTGTGTGTGTGTGTGTGTGAATAGTGCAGTAGCAGTGGATTGAGGAGAGCAGAGAAGAGCAAGAAGGAGAAAAGACCAGACATCACTGCAGTCATTTTCTGACAATCTTTCCAGCCAGGCGAGCCAGCCCAATCATCTAGCTATCAGTGTGAGACTGAAAGAGAGAACAGATAACTATCATTACAGTTGAAGGAAAACAGAAATGAAAGGACATGATCTTTCCTGTGAGGGGTACTAGAGATGGGTCGGCTTTGGCAGGGTCGTAACGAGCAGTCTGACATTTTCTGCAAAATGTTATGTTTCTCAGATCCAATGATTTCAGTGATAGACCTAGTTTCTGAAAGCATGGCAGCCATATCATTATTTTAGTTTGAGTCTGTGTGTGATCTGTGGCTCCAAGAAAGCCATTTTCCACTAAGACATTTATTTAGAGCTGTTGGCAAAAATGTAACTGAAATAGCCTAACTTTGATACTCGGAAATGAGAGCTGAAAGAGTGCTTAGCTTTAGCTAGAGTAGGCCAGCCTGTTCATTCAAAACACTGGAACCTTATGTTAGCGTTGGGCTAGCACCTCACGTTAGCATTTTGAGCCATAGTATTAGCACACACTATCATACAGTACATCCTCCAGCCACCCATGTCATAGACTGTTCTCTCTGTTACCTCACGGCAAGCGGTACTGAAGCGCTAAGTCTGGGACCAAAAGGTTCCTGAACAGCGTCTACCCACAAACCATAAGACTGCTAAATAGTAAACCAAATAGGTACCCAGATTATCCTCCTTGACCTTTTTGGCCCTAACTCTTTTTGACTCTGTCCACACACTTACAACACATACTAACTCTGACACTCCAACGCACACGCACACACACACACACTCACACATACTGTAACGCGTACACGAAGGCACACTGTCGCTCACCCACACTTCCACACTCACCACATACGCTGCAGCTACTGTCTATTATCTATCCTGTTGCCTAGTCACTTTACCCCTACCTTCATGTACTGTACCTCATACCCCTGCACATCGACTCGGTACCCGGTACTCTGTTACCGCGTGTCAAGCTATTATTGCATATTCTATTCTTATTCTTATTCTTTTCTTATTATATTATATTTGTTATGTTATTCTGCGTTGTTGGGAAGGGCCCGTAAGTAAGTATTTCACTGTTAGTCTGCACCTTACAGCCACTTTCAAGCAAAAGTCAGCTCATCTTTAATTTCAACATCCCTCTCTCTTTTTGCCTGTCTCTTAGCGCCTTTCCCCGCCCCTCAGTATGTCTCTCCCCCGCTCGTTTCCAAAGCAGGATAATTAAATGTGTAAACTTGAGTGAGCAGATTCAGGAAGAAGACTGATGATGTGCTGTTGAAGGTCCACTTAAACGTTTATATTTTCCGTAGAGTTGTGACTTAATGTGTCTCGCTGGTTCAGTGGCACAGATTAAGCTGCCTATCTTGGCCAGGACGCTCTTGAAAAAGAGATTTTAAATCTCAATGAGCCCTTCCTGGTTAAATAAAGGTTAAAAATAAATAAATAAATATAAAAAAACTGTCCACTCAATGGATTTGAGAAATATCCAGGGGTCTCATCATTATTTACACAGTGTCACGCAATCTTGGCAGCGATTCAATGACATGTCATTTGAGTGTGTGTCAAGTTGGTGTAGATTTTGCCCTTTCATGCTTCAAATTAGATATTTGAATAATTGAATGAAGATGAGCGACCTTCAGCTCCAGAGCAGGGTGTGTGTGTCGTGTGTATGTCACTGAGAGTTGGGAACAGCGACAGTGTCACAAACTTTTACCTGTTGGCTAGTGATGATTCAGATTTACGGGAAAGTGGCGCGACTCAGCAAACAACCGAGCAGCCAAGTCACCTTCAGGGAGTGGCACAGGAACACATACGCTTCGCTCTCTCACATACAGGCAGTCCTTCTATCCATTGGGTCACTCATCGGTTGATTTATTTGCATTTGGTTTTAAAAGAGTATGAACCTCCAGGGTCCCTCTTTCTACCCGCCCATCCCAGCCTCAGCCCCAACCCTACCCCTCTTCTTTTATTTTTTTTTCACTTTCTCTCCCTCCCTAAATTTACATTTAAGGGGCTTTATTGGCATGGGAAACATATGTTTACATTGCCAAAGGAAGTGAAATACATAATAAACAAAAGTTAAATAAAGAACAAAAAAATAATAGTGAACATTATACTGACAAAAGTCATATTATGTCAGTGTTGTAATGAAGTGCAAAAAGGAAAATAAATAAACATAAATATAGGTTGTATTTATAATGGTTCTTCACTGGTTGCCATTTTCTTGTGGCAACAGGTCACAAATATTGCTGCTGTGACGCACACTGTGGTATTTCACCCAATAGATATGGGAGTTCATCAACAATTTATTTGTTTTCGAATTCTTTGTGGGTCTGTGTAATCTCAGGGAAATATGTGAGGTTAGGAAGTACAGCTCAGTTTCCACCTCATTTTGTGGGCAATGTGCACTAGAGGTCGAACAACTATGATTTTTCAACGCCGATGCCGATACCAATTTTGGAGGACCAAAAAAAGCTGATACCGATTAATCGGACGATTTTTATATATACAGTGCGAAAGTATTCGGCCCCCTTGAACTTTGCGACCTTTTGCCACATTTCAGGCTTCAAACATAAAGATATAAAACTGTATGTTTTTGTTAAGAATCAACAACAAGTGGGACACAATCATGAAGTGGAACGACATTTATTGGATATTTCAAACTTTTTTAACATATCAAAAACTGAAAAATTGGGCGTGCAAAATTATTCAGCCCCTTTACTTTCAGTGCAGCAAACTCTCTCCAGAAGTTCAGTGAGGATCTCTGAATGATCCAATGTTGACCTAAATGACTAATGTTGATAAATACAATCCACCTGTGTGTCATCAAGTCTCCGTATAAATGCATCTGCACTGTGATAGTCTCAGAGGTCCGTTAAAAGCGCAGAGAGCATCATGAAGAACAGGGAACACACCAGGCAGGTCCGAGATACTGTTGTGAAGAAGTTTAAAGCCGGATTTGGATACAAAAAGATTTCCCAAGCTTTAAACATCCCAAGGAGCACTGTGCAAGCGATAATATTGAAATGGAAGGAGTATCAGACCACTGCAAATCTACCAAGACCTGGCCGTCCCTCTAAACTTTCAGCTCATATAAGGAGAAGACTGATCAGAGATGCAGCCAAGAGGCCCATGATCACTCTGGATGAACTGCAGAGATCTACAGCTGAGGTGGAAGACTCTGTCCATAGGACAACAATCAGTCGTATATTGCACAAATCTGGCCTTTATGGAAGAGTGGCAAGAAGAAAGCCATTTCTTAAAGATATCCATAAAAAGTGTTGTTTAAAGTTTGCCACAAGCCACCTGGGAGACACACCAAACATGTGGAAGAAGGTGCTCTGGTCAGATGAAACCAAAATGTAACTTTTTGGCAACAATGCAAAACGTTATGTTTGGCGTAAAAGCAACACAGCTGAACACACCATCCCCACTGTCAAACATGGTGGTGGCAGCATCATGGTTTGGGCCTGCTTTTCTTCAGCAGGGACAGGGAAGATGGTTAAAATTGATGGGAAGATGGATGGAGCCAAATACAGGACCATTCTGGAAGAAAACCTGATGGAGTCTGCAAAAGACCTGAGACTGGGACGGAGATTTGTCTTCCAACAAGACAATGATCCAAAACGTAAAGCAAAATCTACAATGGAATGGTTCAGAAATAAACATATCCAGGTGTTAGAATGGCCAAGTCAAAGTCCAGACCTGAATCCAATCTAGAATCTGTGGAAAGAACTGAAAACCGCTGTTCACAAATGCTCTCCATCCAACCTCACTGAGCTCGAGCTGTTTTGCAAGGAGGAATGGGAAAAAATGTCAGTCTCTCGATGTGCAAAACTGATAGAGACATACCCCAAGCGACTTACAGCTGTAATCGCAGCAAAAGGTGGCGCTACAAAGTATTAACTTAAGGGGGCTGAATAATTTTGCACGCCCAATTTTTCAGTTTTTGATTTGTTAAAAAAGTTTGAAATATCCAATAAATGTCGTTCCACTTCATGAATGTGTCCCACTTGTTGTTGATTCTTCACAAAAAAATACAGTTTTATATCTTTATGTTTGAAGCCTGACATGTGGCAAAAGGTCGCAAAGTTCAAGGGGGCCGAATACTTTCGCAAGGCACTGTATATATTTGTAAAATGACAATTTGGAACAATACTGAATGAACAATGAACACTTTTATATAATACTTACACTTAATATAATACTTAAACAAAATCAAAATCAATTTAGTCTCAAATAAATAATTAAACATGTTCAATTTGGTTTAAATAATGCAAAAACACAGTGTTGGAGAAGAAAGTAAAAGTGCAATATGTGACATAAAAAAGCTAACGTTTCCCGTTTATTGTTTGGCGAAGTTGATGTAGGCTGTGATTCGATAATAAATTAACAGGCACCGCATTGATTATATGCAACGCAGAACAAGCTAGTTAACCTAGTAATATCATCAGCCATGTGTAGTTAACTAATGATTATGTTTAATGATTGATTGCTTTTTATAAGATAAGTTTAATGCTAGCTAACACCTTACCTTGGCTCCTTGCAGCCACAAGGTCCTTTTGATGCTGTGCTCGCGTAACAGGTGGTCAGCCTGCCACGCAGTCTCCTCGTGGATTGCAATGTAATCAGCCATAATCGGCGTCCAAAAAGACCAATTACCAATTGTTATGAAAACTTGAAATCGGCCCTAATCAATCGGCCATGCCGATCGGCCATAGCCTGTCTTCTCTTGAGAGCCAGGTCTGCCTTCGGCGGCCTTTCTCAATAGCAAGGCTATGCTCACTGAGTCTGTACATAGTCGAAGCTTTCCTTAATTTTGGGTCACAGTGGTCAGGTATTGTGCCACTGTGTACTCTCTGTTTAGCGCCAAATAGCATTCAAGTTTGCTATGTGTTCCAATGTGTCTCTCTCTCTGCCTCAATCTCTCTCCTTCCCCCCTCCCTCTCGCTCCATGTATTCATTAAGCTCAAAGCTACAGTATTTGTTCGCATCTCACTGCCCTCATTAACATTTCACAGCCCCGCTAAAGCACACAGCCCCCGGTTACCAAGGGCCACCTCTCAGCAACCAGCAGTCAGCTGCAGAACACTGTAGACCAGAGAGAGAGAGAGTCAGAGAGAGAGAGAGAGAGCATAATAATAATAATAAGAAAATAATAAGAATAAGAATAGAATATGCAATGATAGCTTGACACGCGGTAACAGAGCGGTACCAGTACCGACTATGTACAGATTCAGCGAGCATAGCCTTGCTATTGAGGCAGACATGGCTCTCAAGAGAAGACAGGCTATGTGCACACTGCCCACAAAATGAGGTGGAAACTGAGCTGCACTTCCTAACCTCCTGCCCAATATATGACCATATTAGAGACACACATTTACATCAGATTACACAGACCCACAAAGAATTCGAAAACAAACCCAATTTTGATAAACTCCCATATCTACTGGGTGAAATTCCATAGTGAGCCCTCACAGTAGCAAGATTTGTGACCTGCTGCCTCAAGAAAAGGTCAACCAGTGAAGAACAAACACCATTGTAATACAACCCATATTTATGCTTATTTATTTTCCCTTTTGTACTTTAACCATTTGTACATTGTTACAACACTGTATATATACATAATATGACATTTGTAATGTCTTTATTGTTTTGAAACTTCTGTATGTGTAATGTTTACTGTTAATTTT
Organism: Oncorhynchus mykiss; assembly: GCF_013265735.2. Taxonomy (NCBI): domain Eukaryota; kingdom Metazoa; phylum Chordata; class Actinopteri; order Salmoniformes; family Salmonidae; genus Oncorhynchus; species Oncorhynchus mykiss. The sequence goes on from NC_048591.1 coordinate 32,190,702, forward strand.
TATTGTTTATTTCACTTTTGTATATTATCTACCTCACTTGCTTTGGCAATGTTAACACATGTTTCCCATGCCAATAAATCCCATTGAATTGAATTGACAGAGACAGAGAGAGTCAGGAGATCAACCCTTCCTCTTCTCTTCCTCACCCAGAGCTCATATCTGTCTTGCCCCATAGTTTTTTTCTGCTAGGTATTCCCTTGCATATTTATTATGTATTTGATTCTCTCTGTCTACTGACGCCTTCTTCACCTTCATCTGTCCCTTCTTGCCTTCTTATTTATGCTCAAGTACCATACACTCTCCATCTCTCCCTCCTGCACAGTCTCTCCCTCTATCTCTTTCTATCTATCCCCCACCATGCTTAGCTCTGATAATAGAAGTGGTACAGTAGCATCAACCAAGCTGCTTGCTAGCTCTAGCCTGTCCTCGGCCTGATTGCCTTACTGCTATGCCGCAACGTAGAACCCCTGCGTTAGCTAACCATCTCTGACAGCCTCCTCTGACAATCTCATAATAGAGGCTGAGATCTGCGGCTGACAGAGGAGTAGTGCATGTTTGATTTTATTTAGCAGCTCAGCTAGCTTGGGGGACCTGTAATGCCTGATTGTAGCCCAGGTGGAGTGAGCCTTGGTTGGGTTAAGCAGAGATGGAGGATTCACTTGAGTTTGGTCGGGGAGTGCAGGAGAGTGATGGCAAATTTGTGCAATTGACAATTTCTTAGCAGGGTTTTGTGGAATCTAATTTGTTTACGGGGATGTTCAGAGTGGTGAGTTGGGAACAGAGTTGACTCCCTCTCATCCTCCCCTCATCTCTGTCACACACTTTCCTCTCTTCACTCCCTCTCGCTCTCTTTTCTCTTCCTTTCCCCTTCACATCTCCCTCCATCTTCCTCTCTCATTTCTGCTTTCATCTCTTCATTCCTCTCTCACTTTCCTGTCATGTCTTTCTTTTTCTCTCCTCTCCTCTCCTCTCCCCCTCTCCCCTCCCCCTCTCTCAACCTCCCCTCCCCCTCTCCCCCTTTCTCCCCTCCTCTCCCCTCTCCCCTCGCCTCCCCCTCTCACCTCCTGCTCTCTCTCCTCCCCTCCCCCTCTCCCCCCTCCCCCTCTCCCCCCCTCTCTCCCCTTCCCCTTTCCCCTCCCCTTCTCCCCTACCCGTCTCACCTCCTCTACTCTCTCTGTTAGTGAAGTTCATCTCAGCCCAGAGAGACACTCAACCAGAGCCATTCTATTGATACTTCAACACGCCTCATGATTGCATTTAGATGGAAGGAGTGAAGAGAACAAGGAAAGCAGAGGTGTACTCTCAGCAGAGGGAGAGAGGAAGAGAGGGAGAGAGGGATGACTCGTAGGAGTAGGAGCCGGTGTTAAAAATAAAAACTCCTGTGGAGTCTCAGCTGATGGTGATAGATTACAACCAGGCGACTGAAGGGAGCATATAAATGAGATATTTAAGAAACATGAAAAATTGTGCCCAAATTGTAGCAAACAGCCGGCGGCTGGCCCCGTGTTCTCCATTCAAAGCGGCTTGTGGTTCCAATCCATTGTGGAGCGTCTCTGTACAGAGGGAGTCCAGGACCGGGCAGGGTGTGATAAGAACCCGCCGTTAAGAACCAGCCGTGACCTCTCACCTCTCGGCTGCTCTGATCTGGGCCCTAGCAAAATGAGATTTTCTGTGTGTGTGAGAGAGCATGTGAGAGAGAGAGAGGGTAATCTATTGCTTTCTGGTTTCTGTGTGTGTGGGCAGGGTAGTGTTTCTGTGTGTGTGGGCAGGGTAGTGTTTCTGTGTGTGTGGGCAGGGTAGTGTTTCTGTGTGTGTGGGCAGGGTAGTGTTTCTGTGTGTGTGGGGAGGATAGTGTTTCTGTGTGTGTGGGGAGGGTAGTGTTTCTGTGTGTGTGGGCAGGGTAGTGTTTCTGTGTGTGTGGGGAGGGTAGTGTTTCTGTGTGTGTGGGCAGGGTAGTGTTTCTGTGTGTGTGGGCGGGGTAGTGTTTCTGTGTGTGTGGGCGGGGTAGTGTTTCTGTGTGTGTGGGCAGGGTAGTGTTTCTGTGTGTGTGGGCAGGGTAGTGTTTCTGTGTGTGTGGGCAGGGTAGTGTTTCTGTGTGTGTGGGGAGGGTAGTGTTTATGTGTGTGTGGGCAGGGTAGTGTTTCTGTGTGTGTGGGCAGGGTAGTGTTTCTGTGTGTGTGGTCAGGGTAGTGTTTCTGTGTGTGTGGGCAGGGTAGTGTTTATGTGTGTGTGGGGAGTGTAGTGTTTCTGTGTGTGTGGGCAGGGTAGTGTTTCTGTGTGTGTGGGCAGGGTAGTGTTTCTGTGTGTGTGGGCAGGGTAATGTTTCTGTGTGTGTGGGCAGGGTAGTGTTTCTGTGTGTGTGGGCAGGGTAGTGTTTCTGTGTGTGTGGGCAGGGAAGTGTTTCTGTGTGTGTGGGCAGGGTAGTGTTTCTGTGTGTGTGGGCGGGGTAGTGTTTCTGTGTGTGTGGGGAGGGTAGTGTTTCTGTGTGTGTGGGCAGGGTAGTGTTTCTGTGTGGGCAGGGTAGTGTTTCTGTGTGTGTGGGCAGGGTAGTGTTTCTGTGTGTGTGGGGAGGGTAGTGTTTCTGTGTGTGTGGGCAGGGTAGTGTTTCTGTGTGTGTGGGCAGGGTAGTGTTTCTGTGTGTGTGGGGAGGGTAGTGTTTCTGTGTGTGTGGGCAGGGTAGTGTTTCTGTGTGGGCAGGGTAGTGTTTCTGTGTGTGTGGGCAGGGTAGTGTTTTTGTGTGTGTGGGCAGGGTAGTGTTTCTGTGTGTGTGGGCAGGGTAGTGTTTCTGTGTGTGTGGGCAGGGTAGTGTTTCTGTGTGTGTGGGGGGCAGGGTAGTGTTTCTGTGTGTGTTGGGGGCAGGGTAGTGTTTCTGTGTGTGTGGGAAGGGTAGTGTTTCTGTGTGTGTGGGCAGGGTAGTGTTTCTGTGTGTGTGTGGGCAGGGTAGTGTTTCTGTGTGTGTGGGCATGGTAGTGTTTCTGTGTGTGTGGGCAGGGTAGTGTTTCTGTGTGGGTGGGCAGGGTAGTGTTTCTGTGTGTGTGGGGAGGGTAGTGTTTCTGTGTGTGTGGGCAGGGTAGTGTTTCTGTGTGTGTGGGGAGGGTAGTGTTTCTGTGTGTGTGGGCAGGGTAGTGTTTCTGTGTGTGTGGGCAGGGTAGTGTTTCTGTGTGTGTGGGCAGGGTAGTGTTTCTGTGTGTGTGGTCAGGGTAGTGTTTCTGTGTGTGTGGGCAGGGTAGTGTTTATGTGTGTGTGTGGGTAGGGTAGTGTTTCTGTGTGTGTGGGTAGGGTAGTGTTTCTGTGTGTGTGGGGAGGGTAGTGTTTCTGTGTTTGTGGGCAGGGTAGTGTTTCTGTGTGTGTGGGCAGGGTAGTGTTTCTGTGTGTGTGGGCAGGGTAGTGTTGTGTAATGCTCTGCTAATCGCTCTCTGTAATGTTTGACATGGAACATCATCACCCCTGTCTATTCCTGATGAATAACTGGGAAGGCCTGTTTGATCATGTGCCAAACCTGATCACAAATCCATCGATGTAGTTTGCAGATCATCACATCGACGTAAAACAACTCTCCTCCTTGTTGATCCAGTCATTTAACTAGAGTTTCCCTGAGGAGCTGGTAGAACATGAGTGACAGACAGACACCGCCGGGCCGGGCCCTGTTTAAAATGCTCAGGCAGGCCGTGGTACGGCAGAGAGAGAGGAGTCACGAAACATGAATGCATTAGCACTGTGGACCCATACATTATGCAGAGGCTGAACTGCGACGGAAGACTCAAGACACAGAGAGAGAGTGAGAGGAAAGGACAGTGAGAGGAATCAGGCATGTTGAAGTCAGCAGCACAGTCCAGTGTGATGACGGAGGGTGTAAGTTTGTGTGTGTTTATTTATTTATTTATATTTCAACTGTAAGTTAACGTGTGTTAGAGAGTGTGTGTAAGTTAACCTGTGTACGTTAGTGTGTGTTAGAGAGTGTGTGTAAGTTAACCTGTGTAAGTTAGTGTGTGTGTGTGTGTGTGTGTGTTTAAAAGCAGGAATGTTGGTGAAGCTGTAGTATCTACAGTATATGCTGCTATTCTTTTAGTCTATACTTAACTCTATTATCTGAATAGAAGGTCACCTCATCTTGTAAACTAATAGGGGAATGGATGGAGGGCAATGGAGGGAACGTCAGCGTTCCCTGGTTTACACAAGCTAATGCTAATAATGCCAATAAGGTGACTCTCTTCCTTGTTCATGACCTCTAGAAAGTTCTGAGAAACAACCAATCAAGATGGTCTAAGCATGGTTATTTATGTGTGAGGGGGGTTGATAAATATAGTTGTGTGTGTGTGTGTGTGTGAATGTGAGTGTGTGTGTTTGTGGTCTGTGTGACTGGGGGACATGTGCTGTGTGTGTGTGTGTGTGTGTGTGTGTGAGGTATGCAGTGTGGTCATTCATGAATGGCGGGGCTGGAATGGGCGTGTTGTCTGTCTGGGTGAGTGGGGGGGGGGTCGGAGCTAAGCTATGCGACATGGACATCTGTGCGTGCCGCTGGCAACACCTGTCCGTCATGTGTCAACCAAACGGAACCCTCCTTGGCCCCTCAAAGCACCTATTCTCAGTCCGTGAGGCGTGGGAATCGCTAGATGTCCCCTTCTTTTGTTACATAACCGCTGCAGCCCGGAGTAACCTCCCAAACTCTCCAATCAGTAGCAAGACACTAGGGGGCATAGGTCAGCTGAGGGACTATAGACCAAAACAAAACAGACAACTAGAATAAAGAGAGAATATATGGATTGGACTCTGAAGTAGGTTTGAGGACAGATCTACAATTGACTAGAACTTGAGTTCCTCCTCGGTACAAGGGACCACACTGGGCTGAAAATAAAGAACAGTCAGAAGAGCCTGTCTCTTTCCTCTTTCCCCGGCAGGCACCCTGGGATGTAACTTGCATAAAAATGCATGCTCGGGAGTTGTGAATAAGTGACTGGATTGAGCTCAGCAGCAACGCTTTGATCTGAATCAACATACTCTGCTTCCATCGCACAGGTCAGGGAGACTGGATGTGCATACTAAAACTGTTAGAGAGGACAGGAGCCCGGCTTTGCTCTTTTGCTTTCATTCACATATTCAGCGCGTATTCACTTCCATATCAGCTTTATAAGCACTGGGAGTGTAGACAGTGTAGGCATATTGACTTGCTCAGAGCAAATCACAAGTATGAAGCTTATAGCATTACACACCTTCATATGGGTTTGGAAAAAAGATGGGGCCTATTACTAGCATCCATATGGAATTATTAACCATTGTCCTGAAATGTATTCATGGACAGAGTCATGTACTCAGTCCTTCTCCCATATGGATGCATTGGGTCAATGCACTTGATGTGGTTTCTATGTTTTTTCCAGCCCAGTTACATTGCAATGTCATAGTTATTTTGTTGCAGACGGGCCTAAATTACAGGAGGCACGACTCGTAAGCTGTCGTCTCAATTGTACGATCACGCCAGTTCTGTCGAAAAGGGCATCCAATCACAAATGTCTGTTTCCAGTAAGAGTTTTCAAGTGCTGTATATTAGTATATTAAATTACAGTACCCCACCAATTATGTCCACACCATGTGACAGACGACGAACCATCTTCTGGTACAGAGTGCCCTTGGCTGTTGAAACAGAGCAAATCTCATTATTCCATCCAGCTCCTGATGGATTTAGATTTGGCCCGGGGCTGGTTGTTCCTCTTAGCCCAACAAGACAGTTGGACTGGTGTTAACACCACAAACACATTGATTTCATGTTTTTCATCAAATCTGACTGTAATACTATAGTAATGACACTCCCTTGTAAATGTCACCATAGGTTTAAGATAATGTCTCCACTTATCTATTTGCCATTTAGCAGACACTTTTATCCAAAGCGACTTAGGCATGCGTGCATACATTTTACATAATCGAACCCACTACCCTGGCGTTACAAGCGTCATGCTCTCCCAACTGAGGTACGCTGAACAAAAATATAAATGCAACATGTAAAGTGTTGGTCCCATGTTTCATGAGCTGAAATATAATATCCCAGAAATGTTCAATACGCAGAAATGTGCACAAATTTGTTTACATCCCTGTTAGTGAGCATTTCTCCTTTGCAAAGATAATAATAATATTTAAGTAGGCAAGTCATTTAAGAACAAATAAGCTATGGACAACAAAATAAAATTGAATTTTATCGATGGCAATTTGAATGCACAGAGATACGGTGATGAGATCCTTAGACCCATTGTCGGGCCATTCATCCACCGTCATCAGCTCATGTTTCAGCATGACAATGCACGACCCCATGTCGCAAGGATCTGTACACAATTCCTGGAAGCTGAAAATGTCCCAGTTCTTCCATGGCCTGCATACTCACCAGACATGTCACCCATTGACCATGTTTGGGATGCTCTGCATCGACTTGTACGACATCGTGTTCCAGTTTCCGCCAATATCCAGCAACTTCGCACAGCCATTGAAGAGGAGAGGGACAACATTTCACAGGCCACAATCAACAGTATGATCAACATTATGCGAAGGAGATGTGTCACGCTGCATTATGCATATGGTGGTCAGAAAAGATAATGACTGGTTTTCTGATCCACGCCCCTGCTTTTTTTTAATAGGTACACTATCTGTGACTAGGGCTGTGGTGGTCACGGAATTTTGTCAGCCAGTGTTTGTCAAGCAAATGACTGCCGTTCTCACGGCAATTGACCGTGTTTTCCGTGTTTTCATGTTTAAATACATTGTAAGACTGCATGATGAGACTAACGTAGATTTGAAAAAAGTCGCATGAAAGTATTTTTTTATGCAGACTGTACACACTACATCAGTCACCCATTCAGAATTTGACAAGCACTTGATAATGCCTAGAATTTCAAGGTGGCATCACCTTTGTGTTGCCCCTAAAAAAATCCATGCCTTTTTTTCCCTTCTCCCTGAGTGCTGCGCGCTCCATCACGTGACCAGGTCTGTCTCACAGGCTACAAGTGAAGACAGACACATTGGGGACGCAACTGCACGCGTCCTTATCCAAAGGTCAACCTATTCTATTCTTTGCGAGAAATAACTATTCCAAACATAGTCTGGGACAGTTGTGGGATGCGATAGATCCCAAATTAATACATCCACTAGCATTAAAAAAAATGTGGCTGACACAACAGATCCGAACGTTTAGCTTAAAATGTTGATGAACTATTAGGCTATTTCTTCACATGATCAAAAGTGACCGCAAATGCAATTATGCAAGTAATGCTTTTGTTATAAAGGTGCATTTTTCAGGTGAGAATCTTACCAAAATGTGAAACTCAAGCGCTGCTTATGTATGCCAGAAAGGCTCTACACCCTTTGTAAAGTGGATTAATGTGCTTAATTTTAAGAAGTTATTTGCCCACTACAAACCTTATTAAAACATATATAGGCCTATGGGCTAGGCTACATGAGGTGTGCGACTATGATTTGAAAAAGTAGCAAAATAATGCATTGTTTCTCATGCTGGGAAACATTCACAAGTGATAATATATAATTCACAAGTGATAGGCTAATTGTCACATATCAGACTATTCTTGATTTCATCTTGACTTTACATATACTAAATAATATATGTGTGGAATTTGTTTTGATTTAGAATGGACCATTATCATGCACCTGTATCGAAACAGGGACAGCTGGAAAAAATATATGTCATCTATGCACTTAAGTACCGAATGGAGGATGCTTTTTCCCATGGTTTATTTTCATGCCTGCAAGGTAGGCTATACTCCTGTTGTAAATATAAGCAATATGCTTATTAATATTAGGAAAGTTGAAAAATAAATATAGTAGGCCAAGCCTATAGAAAGCTGGTTCTCCTTTTTTAAATAGAGGCCATCAATCAGTTTTTTCCGCAATTGCATAGCCTATAGAAATGTTGCGCAACATGAGCTCATGGGCTCTCATGAAAGTGTTTGATTGGATTTTTGATGATATTTACATTGATGTCAGAGTGATTGGAGGGAGAATAGAATGCTGAGTACCAGGCAGTTAGCAAGTTTGGCAGGCTACTAATGACCATCAGCAGCATCAGAGCTTGGAGAAGCCTAATTACCGTTTCTAAACGGTCATGTGTAATTTGACTGCCTTCATGACTCGTGATCGCCGGTGTGGCATTACTACTGCAACAGCCCTATGTCATGACGCTGGCCTGGGGGGTAGGTTTATGACAGTCATAAATAACTTCCCCCCCTTTTCCTCTCTCTACCCTACTGATGTTACATTTGCAAAACCCTTGGTTAACATAGAGATTCTGGGAACATCAGAAAGTGGGGGGAAATGAACTATATTCTGGTAATGCGACCAATTGAACATATGCGGTGGTACTTAATGAATATGATGTCAGTTCGGTTGTCATCTGAGACATTCTCATCAATGATAAGATGACATAAACTCTACAGTGGAAAGTCTACACATCAGAGTTATCGGATTCACATGGAATTGTTGTTCAATTGAAATGTTTGAATATGAAATTATTTGTGATGGGATGAAATGTGATTTTAGCTTCTAAAATGTGAGATTTGGGTTTTCATAAGATAGGGCTCTGCTCAATCAGTGGCCCGCCCCTGTAAAGGGACATGGGCTATAAAACTTTTCAAACACACCCTCCTCTCCCTTCCTATATAAGCCCTTGATGACAATATAACCTCCTGTTCCGAGGACGTGAGGACGACGGTCCTATGTCAGAATGGTTCAGATAATAACTACAGAACGAAGCCAACATCAGCGTGAGCTTTGGTTGCGAATGGTATGAACTTTGAACTCTTATTCACTACAGAAGGGATACCTCCTAGCCGTTGAGTTAGCAACAGCAGATGCAAACGAGGGTTAGGAAGGAACAGACAGAGTATCCCGTCTACCACACAACGACGTTACTACAGCATATCCAATTGACAACAAGAGACATTCTTCAAAGAACTCGGTTGGGCAACACAGCCTTCCATCTACCACCAACCTACCGAAGCACAGCTCAGAGTTAATATTTATTGCATTTTCCTTTTCCAAATGGGCGGTAATTTAGAATGCATAAGATACTGTATTTACGATAGCACAGCTTCTTCCCTTTGTTCCTCAGTCTTCCCGCTCTTTCACTGAAACCCAGACCCTTTTCTTTTGTGTAACAAGCTGTCAAATCTGTTCCGCCCGCTAGGGACGTTTTCCTTTATGACGTCATTTGTAATCAAGTTATGATTTAATTATGTGTATGTGTAATTCTGTGTGATTAGTTAGGTATTTAGTAAATAAATAATTAAACCCAATTTTGTATTGCTGATTCAAATTATTAGCCAGGGTTCGTGCAGATAATCAAGAATGTACAACTTTCAGATTAAAACTCTTTAAGAGTTTATTTGGGAAGATAACAGCTCTATAAATATTATTTTGTGGTGCCCGACTCTCTAGTTTATTACATTTACATGATTAGCTCAATCAGGTTATATTAATTACGGAGAAATTATTTTATAGAATAGCATGTCATATCACTTAATCCGGCATACCCAATGACACGACACCTATCTATGACCAACAGATGCTTATCTGTATTCCCAGTCATGTGAAATCCATAGATTAGAGCTTTATGAATGTATTTAAATTAACTGATTTCCTTATTTGAACTAACTCAGTAAAATATTTGAAATTGTTGCATGTTGCGTTGATATTTTTGTTCAGTATACAAAGGACCACTCACTTCCCAAGCATGCAGCTCCCCCCACACCCCACCTGTTGAGGAACTCTGTTTTAGACATTATTTTACTGTCACTGGTTTTGCCATAGTGTTGGATTTAGCCAAAACTAGCTGTGAAGAATAATGGCTAATGGTCATGGGTATGAACCAAATTACTCTGCTTTAGACCTCGTAGCTCTATGCTAGCAGTGGCTCTCTTAGCCAAAGGAAAATGCATAAATGTCTAAATGTCCGTGTTTTAATTGAAGCTTTCACACCTCTGAGACTTTGCTAGTAAAATATGTAGGCCTGTTACTAGACCTAGTTGATGCTCTGTTGTAGATTTTGAGCTGTGTTAGCTGAATCAGTGGTAGCAAAGCCTGCCCTAGGTAAAACAATGTTGTAGTTGGAGCTATCTTAACCAAATCAATGTTAGCAAAGCCTGCCCTAGGTAAAACAATGTTGTAGTTGGAGCTATCTTAACCAAATCAGTGTTAGCAAAGCCTGCCCTAGGTAAAACAATGTTGTAGTTGGGTCTATCTTAACCAAATCAATGTTAGCAAAGCCTGCACTAGCTAAAACAATGTTGTAGTTGGAGCTATCTTAAACAAATCAATGTTAGCAAAGCCTGCACTAGTTAAAACAATGTTATAGTTGGAGCTATGTCTTGTGTTAGCTGAATATCCACATTATTTTAGTGATTCTGTTGTTCTCTGGTATGCCCACCTGCTTCGTGTCAATCATCTGTAAACCCACAGCGTGGCACTTCGTTTGGGTCAGCTTGCGGAAACTGAGACGCCATCCGTCCCTCCCGAACATGGGATCTCTGTAGAGTCTCCGTGACTTAACCTGCAATAACGCAGCTGGTCATAGCACTCTGTCTCAGCTGCCATCTTGGAGAAACAGTGGCACACTGGTACGTGTTTTTGTGAAAACTTCTCAGATTAAGAGTAATTTCCTTATTTTTCTTAAAATGACATATCACTGAAGGAACTCATAAGCATGATATGAGAGATGCATAGGACTAATTTCAGACTACCAGCATTAGAAAAAAACGTAGATCTGCTGTGTCATTATTACGATTGCATTCTATCGACCTTCTGTCAGCGGAAATACCAAATGAAGTGTCACAAGTAAACCTTTAGCCATAGCAACCTTTATGGGTATATCCCATCCCATCTCTAAAAAAGGCCTCAATGTGAGTGAGTCTGTGAGAGCCCTGATGTGGGGCTCCTTGGGGTCTGCTGGGGTGCTTTCCAGTCAGCCTTTGTCTGTTATTGACTGTTATTGCAGTTGGCAGAGGGGCCTCCTGCCTTGGCAATGTCTGCAATGGGCTACCAGTGTGGCCCCGTCCCGGCTCGGCCATATAGAGCCGCTGTGACTGGCTGCCAGGGAAACCCTGTTCATGAACACATACTTCAGCCCCAGAGAAAAGGAATCAGCATTGCATTCTACAGAGGGGAAAGGAGACGGAAGGAGAGAGAGAAAGAATGAGTGACAGGAGAGGGAGGTAAAATAACAGTCGGTTTGTTAGCCCCTCCCATTCTTGTTGTGTTTGTGTGTGTGTGTGTGTGTGTGTGTGTGTGTGTGTGTGTGTGTGTGTGTGTGTGTGTGTGTGTGTGTGTGTCCAGGATAACGTAATGGGACTGAGAAAATGTGTGTGAATGAGAGAATATGCAGTTGCCTTAAATCTTCCCGTCTTTTCCCCACTGAACTCCATTAATCTTGGATGTTTGGGTGTTTGTTTGTGATGGATTATAAAACGCTCAACGCTCGAACTAATGAGTTTTAGACCTGTCTGCCTCTCTGTGCCCTGAGCCCTGCTCCGGGGGTAATTCAGCATGCACCCAGAGAGCGGGAGAGAAGGAAAGAGGGAAAGATGAAGGAGAGACAGAGAGAGGAGCTCAAAGAAGAGTGTGGAAAATAGACTAGAGAATATGGAGAGCACATGGTGAGAGAGAGGTCCAGTCGCCAAGACCACAAATACAAATTCCATCTACACACCGTTGCCCTAGAGCACACAAAAAACGATACATACCTTGGCCTTAACATCAGCGCCACAGGTAACTTCCACAAAGCTGTGAATGATCTGAGAGACAAGGCAAGAAGGGCATTCTATGGCATCAAAAGGAACATAAAATTCGACATACCAATTAGGATCTTGCTGAAAATACTTAAATCAGTTATAGAACACATTGCCCTTTATGGTTGTGAGGTCTGGGGTCCACTCACCAACCAAGATTTTACAAAATGGGACAAACACCAAATTGAGACTGCATGCAGAATTCTGCAAAAATATCCTCTGTGTACAACGTAGAACACCAAATAATGCATGCAGAGCAGAATTAGGCCAATTCCCGCTAATGATCAAAATCCAGAAAAGAGATGTTATATTCTACAACCACCTAAAAGGAAGCGATTCCCAAACCTTCCATAACAAAGCCATCACCTACAGAGAGATGGACCTGGAGACCTGGAGAAGAGTCCCTATAAATATATTTACTTGACACATTGGAAATAATTAACAAGAATTATATTTGGCCCTAAACAGAGAGTACACAGAATCAGAATACCTGACCACTGTGACTGACCCAAAATGAAGGATAGCTTTGACTATGTACAGACTCAGTGAGCATAGCCTTGCTATTGAGAAATGTCACCGTAGGCAGACCTGGCTCTCAAGGGAAGACAGGCTATGTGCACACTGCCCACAAAATGAGGTGGAAACTGAGCTGCACTTCCTAACCTCCTGCCCAATGTATGACAATATTAGAGACCCAAGTTTCCCTCAGATTACACAGGTGTTAGAATGGCCAAGTCAAAGTCCAGACCTGAATCCAATCGAGAATCTGTGGAAAGAACTGAAAACCGCTGTTCACAAATGCTCTCCATCCAACCTCACTGAGCTCGAGCTGTTTTGCAAGGAGGAATGGGAAAAAATTTCAGTCTCTCGATGTGCAAAACTGATAGAGACATACCCCAAGCGACTTACAGCTGTAATCGCAGCAAAAGGTGGCGCTACAAAGTATTAACTTAAGGGGGCTGAATAATTTTGCACGCCCAATTTTTCAGTTTTTGATTTGTTAAAAAAGTTTGAAATATCCAATAAATGTCGTTCCACTTCATGATTGTGTCCCACTTGTTGTTGATTCTTCACAAAAAAATACAGTTTTATATCTTTATGTTTGAAGCCTGAAATGTGGCAAAGGTCGCAAAGTTCAAGGGGGCCGAATACTTTCGCAAGGCACTGTATACATATGACATTTGTAATGTATTTTATTTTGGAACTTCTGTGAGTAATGTTTACTGTTAATTTTTATTGTTTATTTCACTTTTGTATATTATCTACTTCACTTGCTTTGGCAATGTTAACATATGTTTCCCATTCCAATAAAGCCCCTTGAATTTAATTGAATTGAGAGGAGTGAGGAAGGGAAAGAGATAAGAGAGTGTGAAGAGGACAGAGAGAGATAGGGAAGGAGCAGTAGAGGGAGGAGCGTACATACAGAAGTCTTGCCGTGCTTCTTCACCTGCATTGCTTGCTGTTTGGGGTTTTAGGCTGGGTTTCTGTACAGCACTTTGAGATATCAGCTGATGTACGAAGGGCTATATAAAATAAATTTGATTGATTGATTTGATTGCCGGGGGCTGCCATGGCCCATTTCTTCCCACACTGCACACTGGAGTGGCAGAATAATTGCAGTTCAGTGTTCTGTGCAACTCTAATGTTCAGACATGATGTAAAACACAGCTGAGGCAAACACACTGTCAAGGGAAAGCTTTCTGCCTGGACTGGGCTCAGTCGGACTGGAGAGTTACTCCACTGTAAAATGGGCTGGCCCAGGAGGGGCATCACCTGGGTCTGCTAAGGAAGGAGGAGGGCGACTGTGACTTCCGCAGCCTACAGCGTATATAATGTGTCTGTGCTATTCATGGTCTTTGCTAACTAAGGTGTGATTGCCAAGATTAACCAAGATTTACAACAAGTGGCCTGTCATTTGCAGCACAGTAGTTTTGTTTACCGGGGTACCTGTGACCAGGAGGACTTCAATTTAAACAGATATCACACTCCCTTGGATAAATAGGATAAATGTCCATAATATTTTTACAAGCCATGCTAAATGCTAACTATTTTTGCTAACAGGGTCCTGTGGGAATTTGGCCTAGACTCCCAGCATCAGTCTCACTCCTCCTCCACTCTACCTCACAGTGACTCCGGCTCCCTTTCCCTGAGTGTCCTCTCCTCTCCGCCTCTCCAGCTACAGGAGGAAGATAATCTGTTTTTCCCCCGTAAATTACCATAATCTCCCATACAGTCCTCCCCTAGAGCTAGATAATGGTTTGAAGAAACACATATTTTTCTTTCATTCTTTTTTTCTTCCAGTGTCCCTCCCGCTCCATAGTGGACATGTTAAGTAATCCTCTGTGTATGAAAAAAACATATGGGAATACTGGCTCACAGCACCCGCCTGTGTGTTGACCGTCCTTAGGCGATGCCAATAACACAGCTTTAATCTCTAGGCAAGCAGACTTTCCCCCTGGTTAGTGTACACACCAGGGGTTGGAACCTGTTCAGGGAACAGAACCAAAATTCAGAAAAAATAAAGATTTGTTTCAAGGAACAGAAACGGAACCTAGAACTAAAGTGATCTATACTGTTCCAGGGGGAGAACCGTTATTTTAAAAACATGGAAACTGGTTAATAACTTTCTTTTATGCTCCAGGCATTTTTATCTCGTCCCACAAAAAACACAACAAAGTGCCAATGCAAAGCCCTCGCTCTGTCACTCAGAAACTTATTCCAGTGTCTGTCTGCAAGCTGAAAATCTTTGCCTGTGCGTGTTTAGGCTACCAGCCCCTCCCCCATCTGAAGCATAAGCTACTGTACTGACGTTACAAGCATGATTCAGAAGATAGGAAGATAGATTTTTAATTAGCTACAGAATAATGGATTCACTTTTTCAATGCTAGTTAAGGATCTTAGTCTCCCCTTTGCTGCTATAACAGCCTCCACTCTTCTGGGAAGGCTTTCCATTATATGTTGGAACATTGCTGCGGGGACTTGCTTCCATTCAGCCACAAGAGCATTAGTGAGGTTGGGCACTGATGTTGGGCGATTAGGCCTGACTCGCAGTTTTGCGTTCCAAGGTATTTAATGGGGTTGAGGTCAGGGCTCTGTGCAGGCCAGTCAAGTTCATGCTGAAACAGGAGATAGCCTTCCCCAAACTGTTGCCACAAAGTTGGAAGCACAGAATCGTCTAGAATGTTGTTGTATGCTGTAGTGTTAAGATTTCCCTTCACTGGAATTAAGGGGCCTAGCCCGAATCATGAAAAACAGCCCCAGACCATTATTCCTCCTCCACCAAACTTTACAGTTGCACTATGCATTGGGACAGGTAGTGTTCTCCAGGCATCCGCCAAACCCATATTCGTCAGTCGGATTGCCAGATGGTGAAGCATCATTCCAGAGAACGTTTCCACTGCTCCAGATTCCGATGGCGGCGAGCTTTACACCACTCCAACCGATGCTTGGCATTGCGCATAGTGATCTTATGCTTGTGGGCGGCTGGTCGGCCATGGAAACCAATGGGAATTTGGCCTTCATGAAGGTCTCGACGAACAGTTCTTGTGCTGACGTTGCTTCCAGAAGCAACTTGGTAGAGTGTTGCAACCGAGGACAGACGATTTTTAATTGCTACCTTGCTTCAGCACTCAGCGATCCCGTTCTGTGAGCTTGTGTGGCGTGCCACTTCGGCTGAGTCATGGTTGCTCATAGACGTTTCCACTTCACAATAACAGCACTTACAGTTGACCGGGGCAGCTCTAGCAGGGCAGATATTTGATGAACTGACTTGTTGGAAAGGTGGCATCTATTGATGGTGCCACGTTGAAAGTCACTAAGGTCTTCAGTAAGGCCATTCTACTGCCAATGTTTGTCTTTGGAGAGTGCATGGCTGTGTGCTTGATTTTACACACCTGTCAGCAATGGGTGTGGCTGACAAAGCCAAATCCACTAATGTCCACATGCTTTTTTATATACTGTATAGTGTAGAGGTCGACCAATTAATCGGATTGGCCGATTATTTAGGGCCGATTTCAAGTTATAATAACAATCGGAAAACTGTATTTTTGGATGCCAACTTTATTTAACGAGGCAAGTCAGTTAAGAACACATTCTTATTTTCAATGATGGCCTAGGAACGGTGGGTTAACTATCTTGTTCAGGGGCAGAACGACAGATTTTTACCTTGTCAGCTCTGGGATTCAATCTTGTAACCTTACAGTTAACTAGTCCAACGCTCTAACCAACTGCCTCACGAGGAGCCTGCGTGTTACACGAATGCAGTAAGAAGCCAAGGTAAGTTGCTAGCTCGCATTAAACTTATCTTATAAAAAACTATCAATCAATCATAATCACTAGTTATAACTACACATGGTTGATGATATTACTAGTTTATCTAGCGTGTCCTGCGTTGCAAATAATCGATGCAGTGCGCATTCGCGAAAAGGACTGTCGTTGCTTCAACGTGTACCTAACCATAAACACCAATGCCTTTCTTAAAATCAATACACAGAAGTATATATTTTTAAACCTGCATATTTAGCTAAAAGAAAGTTTAGCAGGCAATATTAACCAGTTGAAATTGTGTCACTTCTCTTGCGTTCATTGCACGCAGAGTCAGGGTATATGCAACAGTTTGGGCCGCCTGGCTCATTGCGAACTAATTTGCCAGAATTTTACGTAATATGACATAACATTGAAGTTTGTGCAATGTAATAGCAATATTTAGACCTAGGATGCCATCCATTAGATAAAATACGGATAAAATAATATTATTTCACTGAAATAATAAACATTTTGTTTTCGAAATGATAGTTTCCGGATTCGACCATGTTAATGACCTAAGGCTCGTATTTCTGTGTGTTATTATGTTATAACTAAGTCTATGATTTGATAGAGCAGTCTGACTGGGCTCGTAAGCATTCATTCCAACATCACTTTCGTAAGTTTTGCCAGCAGCTTTTCGCAATGCTCCAAGCATTGCACTGTTTATGACTTCAAGCCTATCAACTCCCGAGATTAGGCTGGTGTAACGATGTGAAATGGCTAGCTAGTTAGTGGGGTGCGTGCTAAAAGCGTTTCAAACGTCACTTGGTTCTTCCCCTTGCTCTGCAAGGGCCGCGGCTTTTGTGGAGCGATGGGTAACGATGCTTCGAGGGTGGCTGTTGTCGATGTGTTCCTGGTTCGAGCTCAGGTAGCGGTGAGGAGAGGGATGGAAGCTATGCTGTTACACTGGCAATACTAGAGTGCCTATAAGAACATCCAACAGTCAAAGGTATATGAAATACAAATCGTTTAGAGAGAAATAGTCCTATAATTCCTATAATAACTACAACCTAAAATATTGCACTTTTACTTTCTTCTCCAACACTTTGTTTTTGCATTATTTAAACCAAATTGAACGTTTCATTATTTATTTGAGGCTAAATTGATTTTATTGATGTATTATATTAAGTTAAAATACGTGTTCATTCAGTATTGTTGTAATTGTCATTATTACAAATAAATTAAACAAATCGTCCGATTAATTGGTATCAGCTTTTTTTTTGGTCCTCCAATAATCGGTATCGGTATCGAAAAATCATAATCGATCGACCTATAGTATAGTGTAGCTAGCTCAAGCTTGTTATCCAGCTAGCTCAAACGACATTCAAAGTTCCTACATAGAAGCTGCTCCTTTTATTTATAATTCTGTGGACCTAATGCAGACCATGAATGTCATAAGATGCCCAGCGCTTCGAGCCTCCTTCTCAACCGTCTCTCACTCTTTGCCCACCTGCACAATTTCAGTTGTATCTTGTGCCATAGGCTCCACTTGTCTGTCCATCACACATGTAAACAACTATCTTGCCTGCTCTGTCCATACGGATTGGTGAAGGCATTTAATGAGCTAAATGTAAAGAACTGTTGATTTCACAGGTTAGAAAATTATTTACAGGAGCAACAAGTGTTAAGTGCATTGTTCAAGGGCACATTGGCAGATTTTTCACCTAGTTAGCTCAGGGTAATCGAACCAGCGACTGGCCCAATGCTCTTAAACGCTAGTCTACCTCATGCCAAACACACGCGCACACACACAGCAGCCAGATATGCTGGCTTTCTGTGTAGGAGATTCAATCTCTCTTGAAAAATCTAAGGATCAGAATAAAGAGAAAGACAGCCCAGAAAGCTAGTATCAGGTGCCAGCATGGCTGCTGCTGCTGGATGGGCTGATAAGTATTCTGCTGTTTACAAAACTTTGCTGAGGGGACCACCAGCAGTGCATTCTGGGTAAAACTGAAGAATTGGGTTGGGTGCTGCTGACAAGTGCCAAAACAGCAGACTGTGAAGATTAGTGTTGGTTGCTGGGGTTAGGGTGTGTGTACTCAGGAGTTAGAGTTTGTTCTGATCGGGGTCGAGATGGTTAAAACTGTTAGGTTGTGGACGAGGCAGTTCAGATTGTGTGGTTGTGTTTGTGTTTTTTGCAGTTGAAGAGATCAAAATAGAGATAGTTTGTTTGGATTTGTTGCCATCATGTCATTGTGTTAGTCTGTTGGTCATGTGATCTGGGGAAGACAGAAAAAACGAGTGAGAAAAAAGATGTTAACAGTAGTGATGCACCGAAATGACATTTTTGGCTGATACCGAAATCCGATATTTTCCTTGCCGAACAAAACGATAACGATACCCAATATTTAACATTTTAGCGGCTTTTTAAGCATTCTAGTACAGTTAAATAGTTAACACACACATGGACACAGTGGTCTATGGCACAGCATCTCAGTGCAAGAGGTGTCACCACAGTCCCTGGTTCGAATCCAGGCTGTATCACATTCGGCCGTGATTGGGAGTCCCATAGGGTGAAGCACAATTGGCCCAGTGTCGTCCGGGCCGTCATTGTAACGGCTTAACTGACTTGTCTAGTTAAATAAAGGTGACACACACACACCACACTGACCAAAAAGTTATTTTGTTGGCATTTACGTCCCCATTACCAGTAAAATATAATCAAAACCTATTAATTTCACTTGCTTTGCTGTTTCGTTTGTTCATTTGTTCAGTCGTTTCATTCTCAACCAGAATTTCTATGGAATGCTGTTTGGGTCTTTGATGTGTCAAATAACACTATTTGACATGTCAAATTAGCTTGTTGACCAATCAGGACCTGAATATGACTGCAAGTCACATAATAGTTTAAGGCGTTCATACATTTTTAACGTAGTTATTACACACTGATTATACTATCACTCATATTTCATATGTCACAACGATTCATCGATACATATGCTATGATGCTGGGAAAGTTGTCTCGCGCACCAACGGTGCTGGTCATACTAGCTAACTCATGAATACAAACAACGTTTTTCCCCAAAAACATATCAAAACGACATTTGTTTCAGGAGCTATAGTTAGCTAGCTAACTATATAGCTAGGTGTCATCATCTAAAATAACCCTAATTTATAAGACAGTTCTTATTTGATTAATGATGGTCCGACCCATCTATGTGAAGCTACCCACAATAAGGATTAGCCATAATAGTGGACTTTGTGGTTAGCCTTCAAATTAAGAGTATGGCATAATTCTACTATTTGTATTCTATTTGTATTCATTCACTGTCAATGACATGCTTTTATTTTGAAGGCAAACTGCAAATTCCACTATTGTGCATAGTCTTTATTGTGGCTAGCTTCACAACACATAACCCGGTCAAGTCGAACATCACTAGCCAGATGAAGCTAGCTGGCTGCTTGTAACGTTAGCTTTGGGCAACAGGGTTAATTTGCTGGCTAGCTATTTCATTTCATGAACTGAAGTTCCATTTCAATAGTCAAACAACACGTGGCAATCTAGCTAATACTTACTCACAAGGATGCCTAAATCATTGCTAAGAATAATGAAAATGACTGCAGTTTCTACTGGTCATTGTTTTCAGGCTGGTTGTATTGGTGCTAGCTAGGTACCAAGCTAAAGCTAGCTACCCCAGAAGTTGCGGTTGAACAAATTATGCTTTATTACCAAAGCGGTATTGTTAACACATCGTTCGTGGCCGATGTTTGCTTGTTTGCAGACTTTTTTGTATAGCTTTGACAGTGCTACTGTATCTTTTTTGACACTCATAGATCCAAACTGTTTTTAATGGATTTCAATTTGAGTTATCTCGCTGATAGTTTCTCACTCTTTCAAATGACTGCTCGACTAGCTGACTGCTCGATCCACACAGCAGACATTGTGGGCTAGGTTAGGAATGCTGTGTTGCACGTGTAGTGCAAAATGTTACGTGACATCATTACGTCATCTACCTACGGTACATAGGTATGCATGTCAGCTTTGACATTGGTTTTTAACATCGGCAATAGACTAGACATCGGGCCGATACCGATGTTGGCATTTTTAGTTAATATTGGCAGATTCCGATGTGTTCGAGAATGGCACCCCCCCCCCCCCCCCCCCCCCACACACACACACACCACAGCTTCCTCAGAACAATACCGAGATTCAACACATATCTTGGGGCATCTCAGGAAGGAGGGGGAGAAAAAAACAACAGCATTTTTCTCCTGCAGTAAAAGTCCTCGTCCAGATGTGCCTGCTCAATTATCCACAAAGAAACAGCTGTGTGTGTGTGTGTGTGTGTGTGTGTGTGTGTGTGTGTGTTTGCATGTGTGCGTGTGTGTGTGTGTTATGAAACCTAACCCTTGTAATTACTGGAGCTTTATCTCTCCAGTTTGTATGATCCAGGTTAAAACATGAAGCCTTGGAAATCTTTCTCTTATGCAATCTCCCTCGTTCACCTCTCTCTTCTTCTTGTTATCCTCTCTGACTCTCTTTCTCTTGTTCACCTCTGGCTTTCTCTTTCCCTCATTCAACTCTCTGACTCTCTTTCTCTTGTTCACCTCTGGCTTTCTCTTTCTCTCGTTCACCTCTCTGACTGTCTTTCTCTCGTTCACCTCACTGACTGTCTTTCCCTCGTTCTAATATCAGACTCTTTATCTCGTTCACCTCTCTGGCTCTCTCTTTCTCTCATTCACCTCTCTGACTCTCTTTCTCTTGTTCACCTCTGGCTTTCTCTTTCCCTCATTCAACTCTCTGACTCTCTTTCTCTCGTTCACCTCTCTGACTCTCTTTCACTCGTTCATTACTGACTCTTTCTTTCTCGCCTCATACAGAGACATTTGACCCCTAGCTCCTACCCCTGAACTTATTGTGTATCTGAGATGTTTGCATATTAGAATAACTTAATTTCACCCTGTGATATCTTACAGTAGGTGGGACCTTATATGGCGTATACTTCCACCTATCCATTCAGGTCTACACAAACTGCCAAGCCGTAGGGGCTATTTGGGTCGATTTGAAATTGGGCTCCTGTCTCTCTCCCCTCACTCACACAGTGACGGTTCACTGTAGTCAGCCCCATGGCAGCACCAGTCATCCACCCTGGTCCTTCAGAGTATCTCCTCTTACACAATGCTCTTCACATTAGGCAGCTCACCCACTGTGAAACACAAAAATAACCACGGCGCTAAGTGCTGCCTTTACACAAAGAGTATCGCATTGAAATGCTGATGTCTTCTGTTCTCTTCTGTTCTGAGGACCTGTGTGTTGTGTCGTGTTGCGTTATAGTGGGGTTTGTTTTCCAAGAGAGCCTGGCCGTTCTCGCCTGTTGCCTGTGTGTGTGTGTGTGTGTGTGTGTGTGTGTGTGTGTGTGTGTGTGTGTGTGTGTGTGTGTGTGTGTGTGTGTGTGTGTGTGTGTGTATGTGTGACTCAATCTCATCTCGGTTTATACAGGGCTCAGAATGAGTACTAACTTCACTGACAGCTGCACTCATACGACATATGCCCACAGGGCAACAACTCAAGCCTTTAGCATTCCTATACCCTATGGGTATGTGTGGGCGCATGTGGGAGGGTGTGGCTGTGTGTGTGCTTGTGTCTATGTGTGTGTGTGTGTCTATGTGTGTTTGTGTGTGTCTACACGCATACATGCAAATGTGTATGAAAGCGAGGGTCTCTCTGTGTGTCGGGGGAGGGGTGTGGATGGAGCCAGTGAAGTGTCTGTAAAGACATGCATTATTCAGTGTAGATTGTTATTCTGAGTGAGATGTAGACTACTGTATCTCTCTAGACCAAGTAAGACAGCAATCAGCCTGATCTCTTATGAACTATAACTCTGCAGCGGTCGATAGCTGTTAGCATGCTAATCCTGCTCCCGTTATTGATATCCACACTGCCTTTTTTTCTCAGGGGTGTGTCTGTGTGTGTCTGAGTATGTGAGTATATGATTGCTCTGTAGACAAGCAATACGATTTGTGGGGTGTTGTTCTCTGTGTGTGTGCCTGTTTGCCTTTCATTGTGTGTGTGCGTGTGCATGCGTTCTTGTGTGTGTGTGATCACTAGATTGATATCCAAACTGCTTTATTTCTCAGACGTCAAACCGAGACCGGAGCCTTGAACTCCCAGCATGCATTATTCATTGAATTAGATAACACACACAAGATGCAAATGGGCCACGAAACCCTACTTTATTCCACACAACACTGTTTCAAACTCAACCTAAAAATAATAGCTTACAGGTCTCTCTCTGGCCTGTGGAAAATTACATCATAGCTTAATGTTGGTTCCTGCCTTCAAGGATGGTGTTGTACTCTATCCAGCAGACTATTGTCCTGTAATGGAGTTAGTATCTGACTCTGTAGTCTACTTTGTATTAATCCTATGTTGGTTATTATCAAGAGGGCTAGCAGCGGTTGCCGTGGTGTTATTTATTGCCAGTGATGTTAATTAAAACACGTACGTGATTCGACACGACATCTCAGCCCCTCCCGTCTTACTTCCCTGAGGCGGTGGGGAGGGGTGCAATTGGCATGCTGGTTGCAGGAATGTCCACCAGAGCTGTTGCCAGATCATTTTATGTTAAATTCTCTACTATAAGCTGCCTCCAACGTCGTTTTAGAGAATTTGGCAGTACCTCCAAACGGCCTCACAACCGCAGACCACGTGTATGGCGTAGAGCGGTTTGCTGATGTCAACGTTGTGAACAGAATGCCCCATGGTGGCAGTGGGGTTATGGTATAGGCAGGCATAAGCTACGGACAACGAACACAATTGCATTTTATTGATGGCAATTTGAATGCACAGAGATACCTTGATGAGATCCTGAGGCCAACTGTCGTGCCATCACCTCATGTTGCAGCATGATAATGCACAGCCCTATGTTGCAAAGATCTGTACACAAGCCCTGGGATCTGAAAAAGCCCCAGTTCTTCCATGGCTTGCATACTCACCAGACAAGTCACCCATTGAGCATGTTTGGGATGCTCTGCATCGACGTGTACAACAGCGTGTTCCAGTTCCCGCCAATATCCAGCAACTTTGCACAGCCATTGAAGAGGAGTGGGACAACATTCCTAAGGCCGCAATTAACAGCCTGATCGAAGGAGATGTGTCCGCTGCATGAGGCAAATGATGGTCACACTGACTGGTTTTCTGATCCAAGGTATCTGTGACCAACAGATGCATATCCGTATTCTATAGGTTAGAGTTTAATGATTAGAGTTTAATGGATGTATTCAAATTCATTGATTTCCTTGACTGAACTGTAACTCAGTAAAATCTTCAAAATTGTTGCATGTTGCATTTATATTTTTGGTCAGCAGAGTTCATTTTCATTTCTTCATAGTATGTCAACTCTAAATACATTATTTTCACTCTACATTTACTAAACAGCGTTTAAATAACAGATTACAGCTGAACAATGTTGCGTCTTCACTCTAAAGATACTGTTTACAGTCTTACCGCATTCTTTCAGTCAATCTGTTCTCCCCAGCATGTACTTCTGACACCAGATTACTCCGCTCTCTCCTCCATTCTCACATGACGCTTGCAGCTTTGATTCCAGTGCCCCGGGAGTATTTATGATCCAGTGCCCCGGGAGTATTTATGATCCAGTGCCCTGGGAGTATTTATGATTCAGTGCCCCGGGAGTATTTATGATTCCAGTGCCCTGGGAGTATTTATGATCCAGTGCCCCGGGAGTATTTATGATTCCAGTGCCCCGGGAGTATTTATGATCCAGTGCCCTGGGAGTATTTATGATCCAGTGCCCCGGTAGTATTTATGATTCCAGTGCCCTGGGAGTATTTATGATTCAGTGCCCCGGGAGTATTTATGATTCCAGTGCCCTGGGAGTATTTATGATTCAGTGCCCCGGGAGTATTTATGATCCAGTGCCCCGGGAGTATTTATGATCCAGTGCCCTGGGAGTATTTATGATCCAGTGCCCCGGGAGTATTTATGATCCAGTGCCCCGGGAGTATTTATGATCCAGTGCCCTGGGAGTATTTATGATTCCAGTGCCCCGGGAGTATTTATGATTCCAGTGCCCCGGGAGTATTTATGATTCAGTGCCCCGGGAGTATTTATGATCCAGTGCCCCGGGAGTATTTATGATCCAGTGCCCCGGGAGTATTTATGATTCCAGTGCCCCGGGAGTATTTATGATTCAGTGCCCCGGGAGTATTTATGATCCAGTGCCCCGGGAGTATTTATGATCCAGTGCCCCGGGAGTATTTATGATCCAGTGCCCTGGGAGTATTTATGATCCAGTGCCCCAGGAGTATTTATGATCCAGTGCCCCGGGAGTATTTATGAATTATTAAAGGCACATTATTTATGAGCCGTAGCCACATCAGAAAGACATGCTAGTAGCCCATTTCTCTATTTTTAAGTCCTTCGTCTCCTGTCAGAAGATCATTGAGTTGGATATTTAGACCAGTGGTTCCCAACCTTTTTTGGTTACTTTACCACCAACTGAATTTTGCTCTGCCTGAAGGAACCCTGAAGTACCCCCTCATGCGGATTTTAACAATAGGTCTGTGGTCTCATGAGTCTTCTCAAGTACCCCCTGTTGATAGGCCAAGTACCCTAGGTCCTAGTACCCCTGGTTGGGAACAACTGGTTCAGACATTCCCTGTGAAGCTAAAATGATAGTAGGCCAATCGTTGAACATGTTTTGAAGCTTAGAAATTTAGAATTATTAAAGCATCATCCTGATAGATTGAGGTCTTTTTATGAGCAGGCTTCTAAAACATAAAAAAGCAGTGTTTCTCCTCTATTCATTTAGCAGCTGCAAGCAAACAACATGAAAAACATCATAGGGAAAACACTGGAAAGGTTTATTAATGTATGTATTTATGGATCTGTTGGCCTTCTGTAGCTAAATTATTCTAGTGTTGTTGACAAGGACATCCCATGGGTTTCCTCTCTTGTACTCCCGTGTTTCTCTCTCTCTCTGTCTCTGTCTCTCTCTCTGTCTCTCTCTCTCTCTCTCTCTCTCTCTCTCTCTGTCTCTGTCTCTCTCTCTGTCTCTCTCTCTCTCTCTCTCTCTCTCTCTCTCTCTCTCTCTCTCTCTCTCTCTCTCTCTCTCTCTCTCTCTCACACACACACACACACACACACACACACACACACAGATCCCTGATTCTCATCACAATAACCTCTGCCCCTCTGTCCAGCTGAACATCAACATGTGTGTGTGTGTGTACAGTTAGTATGCTACATTAGCATTTGAATTGCCCCGGGTGCCATTGAGATGTGGTTGCTATTGACAGCCAGCTGCTTTGTATCTGACTGGTCATTCTAGACTAGTGGCTGCTAGCTGGTCGACATTAACTCACTTTATGTTGTTACTCTGCTTTCTAAGCCTAGGGCTATGACGGCATAGGCTGCTAACTCTGTATCGGGCAGCTTGACACTAACTGGTTTGACGTGACTACTGGTAGGCATTTAAATTGGCTAGCCTAGTAGCCTATAGTTACAGTAAGACCTTGATTGGCGATATCAGCAGCTCTTGTTTCTGTTCCCTCCCGGCCATTTCATTAATGCGGTTCAGAACATAGGATTTGTTTGTGTGTCGATGCCAACACCACACAGCCAATCAAATAGGAGCAGTCATGTTTTATTAGACCACAGTATACATAATGAAGTCAGAGAGCATTACTGCATTGTGATCCAGGACTGGGTAGATACGTGCAGACAGCTGATACACACTGAGTGTACAAAACATTAGGAACACCATGACATATGGCTGACCAGGTGAAAACTATGATCCCTTATTGATGTCACTTGTTAAATCCACTTCAATCAGTGTAGATGAAGGGGAGAAGAAAGGTTAATAAAGAAGGATTTTTAAACCTTGAGACTAATCTGCAGGTAGCTAACCAACCAGGTTCAATGTTAGCTAGCTTAAATTAGGATATAACTAGCAAAGTAAATGGCTCTGAGATAAGAATAATAAGATCATATGTGTAACGTTAGCTAGCGAGCCAGCCAGCTAACATTAGCTAGCTAGCTAAGAGTACACTTTAACTTGAAATTAATAGGACTTTCTGTCAAAATTAGAAATGTGTAATATCTGAAAATGTATCTAGCAAGACTATCTTGCCAGTGCTCTGAAATCAGAGTAGATAGTCAGAGTGAATTTACCAGCTACGTCTATCAACAGTTGTCGCAGTGACATTCTATTTAAATGGATACTACCATAGTGGGTTATTTTGTTAAGACATGTAGTTAGCTAGCTAAATGATGAACCATAATCCCAACTCATGACGTTACTACCCTGCATGAATCTGCAAGTAGCTAACCGACCAGGTTCAACGTTAGCTAGCTAACATTAGGCTATAACTATCAAAGCAAATGGCTCTGAAATACGAATAATAAGATCATACATGTAATGTTAGCTAGCTAGCTAAGAGTACACTTTAACTTGAAATGTAAACGACTTTCTGTTGAAATTAGAAACGTGTAATATCTGAACATTTTGCTATCAATACTATCTTACCCATGTACATCATGGATGGACACTTCTCCTTGTCATGAATGCCATGGTTGCCCTTATTTTGAAGATGTAAATTGGAGACAGGTGTTTTCTCCATCTCCTTAGCTATCATACTCTAATTCCACTGATTTCAAAAGTCAGTCCTCCAGAAAGTGGAGAGGAACAGTAATGCAGTTTAACGATGCAATATATATATATTTTAAAGCGGCGTTAGACAGGATTACCTACACATACTGACCAGCTCAAATAGTCAGAAGTGTGCTATAACTCATCTCTCTGCATGCCCAGCCCACTCAATATATCAGCCAATCATGGCTAGCGGGAAGGTTGCTGACTTTTTCTGTGGCTAAACCAACTAGGCTCGTAATTTAACAATTGTATTCATATTTACAGTTGGCATACACATTTGTTATTAAGGCACATGGAAGTTCACATGTTCCAGGAGGCATTTCTGCAAAAAAAAAAAAAAAAGGCTAATTATTTAAAAAAATTTTCATTCATATGGCTGTCCTGTGAAGTAGTGACTTGCGACATACGGCTATTTTCCTGAAATGAGTCACGTTTTCGAAGACACTCTTATCCAGAGTGATTTACGGGAGCAATTAGGGTAGTGGACATGCTGCTGGAGAACTAGTAATGAATGCGTCAAGATGTTGTTCATTTGCTAAATGTCTCTCATTCACATTCGCTTGTAAATGTCCAAACTCACCAAAAATGAAAATCGGGAGCTCTTACCTATATATGTATAACTTTATGAGCTGGATTGCCTGTTTTTGCAATTGGTTTATTTTTGTTTGTGCTCGTTATTATATTTAGCTAGCAACCTCCATGGAAATTCGATATTACTTCCACAAATTTTGTTAGCATTCTGGTAATAGACACCCAATTGGCTTTTTTGCATTGCCTTTTGTACTAAACCAGTCATGCCGTTTATCCCGAGGTGAGAGAAGGACGGTATGATGATATGAAAATCTAGATAGCGCCCAACCCTTGTCCATGCCTTGACGAATTGAAGCTGTTCTAAAAGAAGGAGTTGGGGGGGTGCAACTCAATATTAGTAAGGTGTTCTTAATATTGTGTACACTAAGTGCATTGATTGCGTCCCTTCACCTTAACTACACACACATACCACACAAACCATTTCTTTTTTTTATTGTGGCAAAGGTCTATCACCTCTCACACACACGTACTGTACACACACACACATACGTGCGTGTCAGAAGGCCCTGACGGCAATGGGTGTCCGTCATGATTTAATAAGCTGGCTGACATTTTGGAATGTCAGCAGTAAAGATTTATTCCTAATTAGACGGGAGCTGCACTCTTGACCTGCTGCCGAGGTGTGTTTGTGTATGTATGTGTGTGTAGCAGGTTGGTTGGTGGTGGCAGCCGGAGATTGGATACGTTTATATTGCTGTGCTTTCTCCCTTGCCTGACATTTCAACAACACACGCATGCACACAAACACAATCGTAGGCTCGTACAGACACTCGTACACACCTACAAACACACGCACTCCCTATTATTCAGTAGTGATTGGATGGCTCAATATCTCAGCATTTCCTAACAGTGGCTCTGGGAGAGACAACAAAACACAGGGTGCAATATGAGGTTTGCCATAAGTTTCATGATACACTTTGATTTGTTCAACTTTTTTAAGGTCAATGCCGGAGATGCAATAATAATCATGTAGAATTTCTGAGTTTATCTTTCCAAAGATAGCCTGTCCTTAGTCATGTCTAGTAGATAGCCTGGTCTGTGTGTCCTTAGTTATGTCTAGTAGATAGCCTGGTCTGTGTGTCCTTAGTCATGTCTAGTAGATAGCCGGGTCTGTGTGTCCTTAGTCATGTCTAGTAGATAGCCTGGTCTGTGTGTCCTTAGCCATATCTAGTAGATAGCCTGGTCTGTGTGTCCTTAGTCATGTCTAGTAGATAGCCTGGTCTGTGTGTCCTTAGTTATGTCTAGTAGATATTGGTATTACATGAATTACAGTGGACTGACTGCGTGGAGCTGTGGAGCCAGAACTACTGCAGGGTATCCCAATCCACTCAGTACAGCTTGTCTTTCTCTGTCTGTTCTGTCTGCCTCTCTCTCTCTCTCTCTCTCTCCCTCTCTCTCTCTCTCTCTCTCTCTCTCTCTCTTTCTGTCTCTCTCTCTCTTTCTTTCTGTCTGTCTGTCTGTCTCTCTATCTCTCTCTCTCTCTCTTTCTGCCTCTCTCGCTCTCTCTCTCTCTCTTTCTTTCTGTCTCTCTCTCTTTCTGCCTCTCTCTCTTTCTGTCTTACTCAATTCAATTTCAATTCAAGGGGCTTTATTGGCATGGGAAACATGTTAACATTGCCAAAGCAAGTGAAATAGATAATAAACAAAAGTGAAATAAACAATAAAAAATGAACAGTAAACATTACACACATTTCAAATGTCAAATGATGTCTATATTCAGTGTTGCTTAGGGGACTTTTCTCCAGATTCATCTCTCTGTAGGTGATGGCTTTGTTATGGAAGGTTTGGGAATCGCTTCCTTTTAGTTGGCTGTAGAATTGAACTCCTCTTTTCTGGATTCTGCTCTGCATGCGTTATTTGGTGTTTTACGTTGTACACAGAGGATATTTTAGCAGAATTCTGCATGCACTCTCTCTCAATTCAATTCAATGTGCTTTATTGGCATGACATAACAATGTGCATATTGCCAAAGCTTACTTTGGATATTTACAATTAAAACATGAGAATCAAAATTGTCAACGGGACAACAGTAACAACAATAACCATGGGTCAAAATAACCATACATTGAACAATAACAATAAGCATACAGTAGAGGACATGTGCAGGTTGATTGGTCTGTCAGACACTGTCCCTCAACTTATGGCAGGCAGCAATGTAGTGCACTGCCAACCCACAGCTCTCTGCGTCCTCCCCCAACAGGACTTGTAGCCTACTCTCATCAGAGAGGTCTTTGGAACCTTGAATACGGGTTTCAAATTTGTGGTTGCACAGACCTTCCTCTACAGGGAGCCAAGTTTTCCTGTGTCTACCCTTCTCAATGGCAAGGCTGTGCTCACTGAGCCTGTACTTTGTCAAGGTTTTGATCAGTAACCATGGTCATTTTGCACATGCTGTATATATACTTATTCTACTGTATTATTGACTGTATGTTTGTTTATTCCATGTGTAACTCTGTGTTGTTGTATGTATCGAACTGCTTTGCTTTATCTTGGCCAGGTCGCAGTTGCAAATGAGAACTTGTTCTCAACTAGCCTACCTGGTTAAATAAAGGTGAAAAAAAAAATAGTTAGCCACGGTGATTTAGGGCCAGATAGCACTGCATTTTTCTTTGCGTTTGTGCTTGTGTTTCCCAATAAGCAATGTAGTTTTGTTTTGACTGTGTTGTAATTTGGTTTATTCTGATTGATTGGATGTTCTGGTCCTGAGTCTTCAGTGTGTTAGTAGTTTGTGAACTCAGCCCCAGGAATAGCTGGATGAGGGGACTCTTTTCTTTGCTCAGCTCTTGGCATTGCAGGGCTTGGTAATGATATGAGAGGGGGTCACTGTATTTTAGATGTTTCCAAAACTTAATCAAGTTTTTATTATTAGTGGTTATTGGCCTAATTCTGCCCTGCATGCATTGTTTGTAGTTTTCCTCTGGACATGAAGGAGAATCTTACAGAACTCTGCAAATCAAATGTATTTATATAGCCCTTCTTACATCAGCTGATATATCAATGTGCTGTACAGAAACCCAGCCTAAAACCCCGAACAGCAAGCAATGCAGGTGTAGAAGCACGGGTTTCAATGCATTAAACATTAAGGGTTTCAATGAGGTGTTTATCCCATTTGATGAAATCTTGTTTTGCAAGTGGACACCACACCTCGCTGCCATAAAGTGCAATTGGTTCAATGACACATTCAATTAGTTTTAGCCAAATTTGAATAGGTATTTCAATTTGAATTTGTTTTTAATGGCGTAGAATGCCCTGTGTGCTTTCTCTCTCAGTTCATTCACTGCCTCATTAAGGTGTCCAGTTGAGCTTATTTTTAAACCTAAGTAATTGTAGTGTGTGCAGTACTCTATATATTTTGTACCAATTGAGAACTTTGGTCTAATTCCCTGAGATCTGGATCTTCTCTGGAAAATCATTATTTTAGTATTTTGGGGGTTTACTACAAGGGCCCAGGTCTAGCAGGTCCAGGCTCTGCTGTAGACCATGTGCTGTGGGTGACAGCAGGCATAGGTCATCTGCGAAAAGTAGGCATTTAACCTCTGAATTGTGGAGACTAACACCAGGGGCTGAGGATTTATCTAGAATAGTGGCCAATTTGTTGATGTAAATATTGAAGAGTGCAGGGCTCAGACCGTGCCCCTGGTTAAAGAATTATGATATTTTCTTGACAATTTTAATGCCACACGTATTGCCAGTATACATTGATTTAATTAAGTCATATACACCACTTTCAATAACTTTGTTGAACAGTCCTGTATGCCAAATAGAATCAAATGCTTTTTGGAAGTCGATAAAGCAAGGGTATATTTTGGTATTATTTTGGTGGACATGTTTATCTATCAGGGTGTGTAGGCTGTAAATATGATCAGCCGTGTGATGTTTTGGTATAAATCCAATTTGGCTTTTACTCAAGACATTGTGCTTATTAAGGAAGTGTAGGACTCTTACATTTATAATACCACAGAAAACCTTCCCCAGGTTACTGTTCACACAAATGCCTCTGTAATTGTTAGGGTCAAATTAGTCTCCGTTCTTAAAGATTGGGGTTATGAGTCCTTGATTCCAGATGTCAGGGAAATAACCTACACTCAGGATCAAATTAAACAGTTTTAATATAGCCAATTGAAATGTTGCACTATTGAGTTTGAGCATCTCATTTAGGATGCCATCAGGTGTGCATGCTTTTTTTAAATTTATTTTTTATTTGAGGGCCTGAAGTTTCTTATAGAGCTCCTGGTCAGTAATTTGGATTCTTTATAGATTTTTGTAATCCATTCAACTCCTCATGAATTTGGCGTTGTTCTTCGTTTTTGTCAGTATGACTGGTGTTGTGGAGTGTTTTAAAATGGGTTGTCCATGTCACCATTTTGTATCGCAAATTCTTCTTGTTTCGGTGTTTTTAGTTTTTTCCAATTTTGCCAGAAGTTGTTTGTGTTTATGGACTCCTCAATTAGTGTCAGCTGCTTGCTGTTGTACTGTGCTTTTTTTTGGTTCTGAGTGCAAGTTTATCGAGTTTTAAAGTCTCACAGTAATGAAGGCTTTGTTTCACCATTATTTGGGTCTCTGTGCTTTTGGTTGGATAGTGTTCTAAGTTTTTTCCTTATAATTTTACAATCTGCATCAAACCAGTTGTCATCTGTGGTCTTTAAAAAAAAATGTTTTTGATCCATTTCAATTGTGCTTCTTTTGCCGTTTGCCTGAATATATAGTTGATGTTTTTTACTGCTAGATTGATGCCTTCTTTACTATGAGTGAATGTCTCTCTCTTTTTCTCTCTCTCTCTCTCTCTCTCTCTCTCTCTCTCTCTCTCTCTCTCGCGCTCCCTCTCGCGCTCCCTCTCGCACTCTCTCTCTCTCTCTCTCTCTCTCTCTCTTTGTCTCTGTCTCTCTTTCTTTCTCTCTCTCGCTCTTTCTCTTTGTCTCTCTCTCTCTCTCTCTCTTTCTCTCTCTCTCTCTCTCTCTCTTTCTCTCTCTCACACTCACTTTCTTTCTGTTTCTTTCTCTCTCTCTGGCTCGCTCTGTTTCTCCTTCTCCCGTCTTTGTGTTTTGTCTCCTAACATCGTGTTTCTACACACCCCTAGGGAAGTTCGGGACGATGAGTTTTCCTTGGCCCAGAGAAAATGTCGGCACGTCTGGCCACTTCATAAATAAAAGATCCCTCACGTAATGGCCTTGTGAAAAAGGAGCCCCTTTTCTTTTCAAATCCTAAACGGTTTGTCAGACCTCAGCCACCTCACCCTTCTCTCCTCCTCCTCTAACCTCCATCCCATCCACCCTTCTCTCATTCCTTGACACCCCACCTTCCAGTTCTCTCTTCTTCTCTGTTAGGAAGCAGGATCTGAGGTAGGGAGCAGGGTCTGAAGTAGTGGCATGTTGCAGGGTCTGAGGAAGTGAGCAGGGAGGAGTATCTCAGGTAGAGAGCAGGGAGCAGGTTCAGAGGTAGAGAGCGGGATCTGAGGTATGGAACAGGATCTGGAATAAAGGAGCAGGAACTGAGGTAGGGAGCAGGATCTGAAGTAGGGGCAGGGAGCAGGGAGGAGGTAGGGAGCAGGGAGGATGATCTGAGGAAGAGAGCAGGGAGCAGGTTCTGAGGTAGAGAGCAGGATCTGAGGTATGGAACAGGATCTGGAATAAAGGAGCAGGATCTGAGGTAGGTAGCAGGATCTGAAGTAGGGAGCAGGATCTGAATTAGGGAGCAGGTTCTGAGGTTGGGAGCAGGATCTGAGGTCGGGAGCAGAATCTGAGGTATGGAGCAGGGTCTGAGGTAGGGAACAGGATCTGAATTAGGGAACAGGATCTGAGGTAGGGAGCAGGATCTGAGGTAGCTATTAGGATCTGAGGTAGGTATTAGGATCTGAGGTAGGGAGCAGGATCTGAAGTAGTGGCAGGGAGCAGGGAGGAGGTAGGGAGCAGGGAGGATGATCTGAGGTAGAGAGCAGGGAGCAGGTTCGGAGGTAGAGAGCAGGGAGTATGTTCTGAAGTAGGGGCAGGGAGGAGGTAGGGAGCAGGGAGGATGATCTGAGGCAGAGAGCAGGGAGCAGGTTCGAAGGTAGAGAGCAGGGACAAGGTTCTGAGGTAGAGAGCAGGATCTAAGGTATGGAACAGGATCTGGAATAAAGTAGCAGGATCTGAGGTAGGTAGCAGGTTCTGAAGTAGGGAACAGGATCTGAGGTAGGGAGAAGGATCTGAGGTCGGGAGAAGGATCTGAGGTAAGGAACAGGATCTGAGGGAGGGGGCAGGCTCTGAGGGAGGTAACAGGCTCTGAGGGAGGTAGCAGGATCTGAGGTAGGGAACAGGATCTGAGGTAGGGAACAGGATCTGAGGTAGGGAGAACGATCTGAGGTAGGGAACAGGATCTGAGGTAGGGAGCAGGATCTGAGGGAGGGGGCAGGCTCTGAGGGAGGTACCAGGCTCTGAGGGAGGTAGCAGGATCTGAGGTAGGTATTAGGATCTGAGGTAGGGAGCAGGCTCTGAGATAGGGAGCAGGATCTGAGGAAGCAGGCTCTGAGGTATGGAGCAGGCTCTGAGGGAGGGAGCAAGATCTGAGGTAGGGAGCAGGCTCTGAGGTAGGGAGCAGGCTCTGAGGGAGGGAGCAGGATCTGAGGTAGGGAGCAGGCTCTGAGGGAGGTAGCAAGCTCTGAGATAGAGAGCAGGAGCTGAAGTAGAGAGCAGGATCTGAAGTAGGGAGCAGGATCTGAGATAGAGAGCAGGATCTGAGGTACAGAGCAGGTTCTGAGGTAGGAAGCAGGCTCTGAAATAGAGAGCAGGATCTGAGGTACAGAGCAGGATCTGAAGTAGGGAGCAGGATCTGAATTAGGGAGCAGGTTCTGAGGTAGGGAGCAGGATCGGAAGTAGGGAGCAGGATCTGAGGTATGGAGCAGAATCTGAGGTAGTGAGCAGAATCTGAGGTATGGAGGTAGGGTCTGAGGTAGGGAGCAGGATCTGAGGTAGGTATTAGGATCTGAGGTAGGGAGCAGGATCTGAAGTAGGGGCAGTGAGAAGGGAGGAGGTAGGGAGCAGGGAGGATGATCTGAGGTAGAGAGCAGGATCTGAAGTAGGGAGCAGGATCTGAATTAGGGAGCAGGTTCTGAGGTAGGGAGCAGGATCGGAAGTAGGGAGCAGGATCTGAGGTATGGAGCAGAATCTGAGGTCGTGAGCAGAATCTGAGGTATGGAGGTAGGGTCTGAGGTAGGGAGCAGGATCTGAGGTAGGTATTAGGATCTGAGGTAGGGAGCAGGATCTGAAGTAGGGGCAGTGAGAAGGGAGGAGTTAGGGAGCAGGGAGGATGATCTGAGGTAGAGAGCAGGGAGCAGGTTCGGAGCTAGAGAGCAAGGAGCAGGTTCTGAGGTAGAGAGCAGGATCTGAGGTATGGAACAGGATCTGGAATAAAGGAGTAGGATCTGAGGTAGGTAGCAGGTACTGAAGTAGGGAACAGGATCTGAGGTAGGGAGAAGGATCTGAGGTCGGGAGAAGGACCTGAGGTAGGGAACAGGATCTGAGGGAGGGGGCAGGCTCTGAGGGAGGTAACAGGCTCTGAGGGAGGCAGCAGGTTCTGAGGTAGGGAACAGGATCTGAGGTAGGGAACAGGATCTGAGGTAGGGAACAGGATCTTAGGTAGGGAGAAGGATCTGAGGTAGGGAACAGGATCTGAGGTAGGGAGCAGGATCTGAGGGAGGGGGAAGGCTCTGTGGGAGGTACCAGGCTCTGAGGGAGGTAGCAGGATCTGAGATAGAGAGCAGGATCTGAGGTAGAGAGCAGGATCTGAAGTAGGGAACAGGATCTGAGGTAGGGAGCAGGATCTGAGGTCGGGAGCAGAATCTGAGGTATGGAGCAGAATCTGAGGTAGGGAGCAGGATCTCAGGTAGGGAGCAGGCTCTGCGATAGTGAGCAGGATCTGAGGTCGGGAGCAGGATCTGAAGTAGGGGAAGGGAGCAGAGAGGATGTTCTGAGGTAGAGAGCAGGGAGCCGCGTCGGAAGTAGGTAGCAGGCTCTGAAGTAGGTTGCAGGATCTGAGGTAGGGAACAGGATCTGAGGTACGGAATAGGATCTGAGGTAGGGAGACGGATATGAGGTAGGGAGAAGTATCTGAGGGAGAAGGTCTGAAAGTAGGGATCAGGGATCAGGATCTGAGGTAGGGAGCAGGATCTGAAGTGGGGGCAGGGAGGAGGTAGGGAGCAGGGAAGATGTTCTGAGGTAGAGAACAGGGAGCAGTTTCGGAGGTAGAGAGCAGGATCTGAGGTAGTGAACAGAATCTGAGGTAGGGAGCAGGATCTGAGGTAGAGAGCAGGGAGCAGGTTCTGAGGTAGAGAGCAGGATCTGAGGTATGGAACAGGATCTGGAATAAAGGAGCAGGATCTGAGTTAGGTAGCAGGCTCTGAGGTAGGGAACAGGGTCTGAGGTAGGGAACAGGGTCTGAGGTAGGGAGCAGGATCTGAGGTAGGGAGCAGGCTCTGAGGGAGGCAGCAGGATCTGAGGGAGGTAGCAGGATCTGAGGTAGGGGAAGGGAGCAGGGAGCAGGTTCAGAGATAGAGAGCAGGGAGCAGGTTCAGAGGTAGAGAGCAGGTTCTGAAGTAGGTAGCAGTCTCTGAGGAATGGAACAGGATCTGGAATAAGTAGAAGGATCTGAGGTAGGTAGAAGGCTCTGAGGTAAGGGAACAGGATCTGAGGTACGGAACAGGATCTGAGGTAGGGAGAATTATATGAGGTAGGGAACAGGATCTGAGGTACGGAACAGGATCTGAGGTAGGGGGAAGGATATGAGGTAGGGAGCAAGATCTGAGGGAGGGAGCAGGTCTGAAAGTAGGGATCAGGGAGCAGGATCTGAGGTAGGGAGCAGGATCTGAGGTATGGAACAGGATCTGGAATAAAGGAGCAGAATCAGAGGTAGGTAGCAGGTTCTAAAGTAGGTAGCAGGCTCTGAGCTAGGGAACAGGATCCGAGGTTGGGAACAGGATCTGAGGTAGGGAGAAGGATCTGAGGGAGGTTGCAGGTCTGGAAGTAGGGATCAGGGAGCAGGATCTGAGGTAGGGAGCAGGATCTGAGGTAGGTAGCAGGGTCTGAGGTAGGGATTAGGATCTGAGGTAGGGAGCAGCAGGATCTGAAGTAGGGGTAGGGAGCAGGCTCTGTGGTAGAGCGCAGGGAGCAGGCTCTGAGGGAGGGAGCAGGTCTGAATGTAGGGATCAAGGAGCAGGATCTGAGGTAGCGAGCAGGATCTGGGGGAGGTAGCAGGATCTGAGGTAGGGAGCAGGGAGGATGATCTGAGGTAGAGAGCAGGGAGCAGGTTCAGAGGTAGAGAGCAGGGAACAGGTTCTGAAGTAGGTAGCAGGCTCTGAGGTATGGAACAGGATCTGGAATAAGTAGAAGGATCTGAGGCAGGTAGAAGGCTCTGAGGTAGGGAACAGGATCTGAGGTACGGAACAGGATCTGAGGTAGGGGGAAGGATATGAGGTAGGGAGCAAGATCTGAGGGAGGGAGTAGGTCTGAAAGTAGGGATCAGGGAGCAGGATCTGAGGTAGGGAGCATGAGCTGAGGTATGGAACAGGATCTGGAATAAAGGAGCAGAATCAGAGGTAGGTAGCAGGTTCTAAAGTAGGTAGCAGGCTCTGAGCTAGGGAACAGGATCTGAGGTTGGGAACAGGATCTGAGGTAGGGAGAAGGATCTGAAAGTAGGGATCAGGGAGCAGGATCTGAGGTAGGGAGCAGGATCTGAGGTAGGGAGCAGGATCTGAGGTAGGTAGCAGGATCTGACGTAGGGATTAGGATCTGAGGTAGGGAGCAGGATCTGACGTAGGGGTAGGGAGCAGGCTCTGTGGTAGAGAGCAGGGAGCAGGCTCTGTGGTAGGGAGCAGTGAGCAGGCTCTGTGGTAGGGAGCAGGATCTGAGGTAGGGAGCAGGATCTGAGGTAGGGATCA
The DNA here is from genome assembly GCF_013265735.2 of Oncorhynchus mykiss. Taxonomy (NCBI): domain Eukaryota; kingdom Metazoa; phylum Chordata; class Actinopteri; order Salmoniformes; family Salmonidae; genus Oncorhynchus; species Oncorhynchus mykiss. Next base: position 32,227,895 of record NC_048591.1, read on the forward strand.
GGCTCTGAGGGAGGTAGCAGGCTCTGAGAAAGGTAGCAGGCTCTGAGAGAGGGAGCAGGATCTGAGGTTGGGAGCAGGGTCTGAGGGAGGTAGCAGGCTCTGAGGGAGGTAGCAGGCTCTGAGGGAGGGAGCAGGATCTGAGATAGAGAGCGGGATCTGAGGTATAGAGCAAGATCTGAAGTAGGAAGCAGGTTCTAAGGTCGGGAGCAGAATCTGAAGTAGTGAGTAGGATCAGAGGTATGGAGCAGGGTCTGAGGTAGGGAGCAGGATCTGAGGTAGGGAGCAGGATCTGAAGTAAGGGCAGGGAGGAGGTAGGGAGCTGGGAGGATGATCTGAGGTAGAGAGCAGGGCGCAGGATCTTAGGTATGGAACAGGATCTGGAATTAAGGAGCAGAATCTGAGGTAGGTAGCAGGATCTAAAGTAGGTAGCAGGCTCTGAGCTAGGGAACAGGATCTGAGGTAGGGAACAGGATCTGAGGTAGGGAGCAGGATCTGAGGTAGGGAGAATGATCTGAGGTAGGTAGCAGGATCTGAGGTAGGCATTAGGATCTGAGGTAGGGAGCATGGTCTGAAGTTGGGGCAGGGAGCAGGGTCTGCGGTAGGGAGCTGGCTCTCTTGTAGGGAGCAGGATCTGAGGTAGGGAGCAGGTTCTGAGGTAGGGAGCAGGATCTGAGGTAGAGAGCAGGGAGCACAATCTGATGTAAGGACCAGGGTCTGAGGTAGGGAGCAGGATCTGTGGTAGGGAGCAGATAGCAGGCTCTGTGTTAGGGAGCACGATCTGAGGTAAGGACCAGGGTCTGAGGTAGGGAGCAGGGTCTGAGGTAGGGAGCAGGGTCTGAGGTAGGGAGCAGGATCTGAGGTATGGAGCAGGATCTGAGGTAGGGAGCAGGATCTGAGGTAGGGAGTAGGATTCGAGGTAGGGAGCAGGATTCGAGGTAGGGAGCAGGATCTGAGGTAGGGAGCAGGATCTGAGGTAGGAGCAGGATCTGAAGTAGGAGCGGAGGGAGGTACCTGGAAACAGAGACCAGGGACTCGGGTGGTCTGGTCTGTGTTTGAGCCTCCCACTTCTGGGGGCAGGTGGTGACCCAGTATACACACACACACACACCAGGGCCACATGGTTCTCATTTCGCTGCAGAGAGGGTTCAGTTCATCTCCTGATGTGGGGACTAGGGAGAGAAGAACAGACTCAGAACAAACACATGTTTTAACACTTTGAGCCTTTCTATTCTACACACATCTGTCCCCTGTTCTCTCTTCTAATGGCCTCTGTGCTGAGCCTTTCTATTCTACACACATCTGTCCCCTGTTCTCTCTTCTTATGGCTTCTGTGCTGAGCCTTTCTATTCTACACTCATCTGTCCCCTGTTCTCTCTTCTTATGGCCTCTGTGCTGAGGCTTTCTATTCTACACACATCTGTCCCCTGTTCTCTCTTCTTATGGCCTCTGTGCTGAGCCTTTCTATTCTACACACATCTGTCCCCTGTTCTCTCTTCTTATGGCTTCTGTGCTGAGCCTTTCTATTCTACACACATCTGTCCCCTGTTCTCTCTTCTTATGGCCTCTGTGCTGAGCCTTTCTATTCTACACACATCTGTCCCCTGTTCTCTCTTCTTATGGCTTCTGTGCTAGCAGAGTTAGATGGGCTCTCACTCTTGTCTTACGCAACTATCTCTGCTTCTCTGCAATACACCCTTCTAGTCTCTTATCACCTCCTCTCTCTCTCTCTCTCTCTCTCTCTCTCTCTCTCTCTCTCTCTCTCAGAAACCCTTGACTCTGCGAGGTATCTCTCAGCCATCTCTCAGTCTAGCTTTAGGGGAATATCAGTAGCACTGTGCTGAATGAAAAAGCATATGTGAATATGCATGGACATAGCTATAGAACTAGCTACATGTTAATCTTCCATTAGCCAATATTGGTTTGGATGTGCTATATTATGAATATTTCTGAGCATGTTCATAGATATGTGTGAAAATGAATATGTATGAATGGAAATGTGTGTAAATAGATGGGTTGGAGGAATACTACATTGAACTGGCTCTCTGGTTTTTCAAACACCACATGGCCAGAGACAGGTAGGCCTAGTGACTAGTATATCCTTTCCTCACCTGCCTCAGGGTCAAATGTGAGTGAGTGTGGCGGGCGAGTGGTAGCCTACTGATCCCCTGCTCTTACTGCAGGTGAAAAGCGCTGAAGTATAACAGCAGTTGTCCTTGGATCACAAGTATCATATTTCTTCCCTTTCCCGTCGCACACAAGTAAGTACCGCTGAGAGAGAGAGAGAGAGATGAGAGAGTGAGAGTGTGTGAGAGAAAGAGAGAGAGAGAGGGAGAGAGAGAGATACTGTTTCAGGCACAACAGGTTATTTCCTCTACTCCTAATGCTGTAGTCCATGGTCAATGCTCTTCTATATTGGGTTACTTCTTAGTTTGTGGTTCCCTCCTTTCTTCCAGATCAAGTGTCTCATTGGGCCAGGCTCGTCCAGTGATTGATAGGGTTAGTAGCTGAGTGTGGAACCAGGTAATAGGGTTACATGTAGGTAATGGGAGAGGGTTGTCAGTGTTAAAACAACAGATTTATCCCTCTCTCCCTCCTTTACTCTCTCCCTCCTTTACTCTCTCCCTTCTGGCAGTGTGAGGCCTGGGCTGCCTGATGTGCTAAGTGATTTACCACCCTCTCTCTCTCTCTCTCTACCCCCCCCCCCCCCCTCTCTCTCTCTCTCTCTCTCTCTCTCTCTCTCTCTCTCTCTCTCTCATGCCCTCCTCAAGGACCCAGAGTGAGTGAACAGTGCATGTCTACACAGCTCCCTGAACAGGACACTGGCACTCAGGTTTCAACATGGAACAGCTGGGGGGGAGGAGAGAGGGAACGAGGGAAAAAGTGAGGGAGAGTATGAGACTGAAAAAGAGAAGTAGAGGGTGAGAGTGAAAGACTGCCTTTAGGCTACTTGTCTGTGAGATTAGGCATGTTACAGAAGATGTGTTTGTGTACACAGTGTACATGTGGGTGTAAGAACTGCTGTGTGTGTGTGTGAGTGTGTGTGTGTGTGTGTGTGTGTGTGTGTGTGCGTGTGTGTGTGTGTGTGTGTGTGTGTGTGTGTGTGTGTGTGTGTGTGTGTGTGTTTGTGATTTTTCAATGCCGATACCGATTATTGGAGGACCAAAAAAAGGCCATTTTTTAAAATGTATTTATAATAATGACAATTACAACAATACTGAATGAACACTTGTTTTAACTTAATATAATACATCAATAAAATCAATTTAGCCTCAAATAAATAATGAAACATTTTCAATTTGGTTTAAATAATGCAAAAACAAAGTGTTGGAGAAGAAAGTAAAAGTGCAATATGTGCCATGTAAAAAAGCTAACGTTTCAATTCCTTGCTCAGAACATGACAACATATGAAAGCTGGTTGTTCCTTTTAACATGAGTCTTCAATATTCCAAGGTAAGAGGTTTTAGGTTGTAGTTATTATAGGACTATTTCTCTCTCTACCATTTGTATTTCATTAACCTTTGACTATTGAATGTTCTTTTAGGCACTTTAGTATTGCCAGTGTATCAGTATAGCTTCTCCAAGCTACTCCAAGTCTCAGAGCGAGTGACGGTTGAAACGCTACTAGAGCGCACCCCGCTAACTAGCTAGCCATTTCACATCGGTTACACCAGCCTAATCTCGGGAGTTGATAGGCTTGAAGTCATAAACAGCTCAATGCTTGAAGCACCTCGAAGAGCTGCTGGCAAAACGCACGAAAGTGCTGTTTGAATGAATGCTTACGAGCCTGCTGGTGCCTACCATCGCTCAGTCAGACTGCTCTATCAAATCATAGACTTAATTATAACATAATAACACACAGAAATACGAGCCTTTTGTCATTAATATGGTCGAATCCGGAAACTGTCATTTCGAAAACAAAATGTTTTTTCTTTCATTGAAATACGGAACCGTTCCGTATTTTATCTAACGGATGGCATCCCTAAGTCTAAGTATTGCTGTTACATTGCACAACCTTCAATGTTATGTCATAATAATGTACAATTCTGGCAAATTAACAGTTAACAGTTAACCCACCGTTCCTAGGCCGTCATTGAAAATAAGAATGTGTTCTTAACTGACTTGCCTAGTTAAATAAAGGTGTAAAAAATAAAATAATAATCGGCAAATCGGTGTCCAAAAATACCGATTACCGATTGTTATGAAAACTTGAAATTGGCCCTAATTAATCGGCCATTCCGATTAATCGGTTGACCTCTAGTGTGTGTGTGTGTGTGTGTGTGTATGTGTGTGTGTGAGTGTAAAACTAGAGAGATGAACAGGACAAGAAAGGGGGAAGAGAGGTACTGTAGAAAGGTGTGTGAAGAGGAGAGGTAAATTTCATACTAGACTAACCCACCATCCCCCAAGCCCACGTAGCGTCCCAGCATGCTATCCCACTGGGCCTGTATGACAACACATGAAATATGGACATAATTACCAATGGCTAATTTCCCAATTAAACCAAGCCCCTGCTGCTTCCCTACCTCCTCCCTCCCTCCCTCCCTCCCTCCCTCCCTCCCTCCCTCCCTCCCTCCCTCCCTCCCTCACTCTCCTCCTTAATTGAAATCCCATCTTCCAGTGAACATAAGTGACCTGCTTCCCGTGCGGAGCACCTCTTTTCCCAGAATGTGAAAAGCATGAGCGTTCCAGGACCAACCCAAACCGGAATGGCTTCCTGAATGTTTGGAATTCTTAATGGCAGCTAATATGTTTGCCCCAGAGTATATGTTAGCATTCCTAATGCTACTGTGTGTGTGTGTGTGTGTGTGTGTGTGTGTGTGTGTGTGTGTGTGTGTGTGTGTGTGTGTGTGTGTGTGTGTGTGTGTGTGTGTGTGTGTGTGTGTGTGCGTGTGCCTGTGCGTGCGCGTGCGTGCGTGCTTGGCGCTCCTCTAATGGGTCAGATGTTGGTCATCCATTGGTTTTCTGCCATCTATCCTTCTGACAATGGCGAGACGCTTATCCTATTAAAACTACTCCACACACACACAGATAAAACATAGGTCTCACACACACACACACACACACACACACACACACACACACAGACACCCACACACATGGTCGTCATGAATGTTTATAAATGGTGTTTTCTGGCCTAAAGCTTAGCGGCAGGACAGGATGTTAAAGCAATGGAACATTCTTCTCCTTTGGTTAGGGAGGCCTTGGATACCTGTATACATTTCACAAGCCTGCCGTGTGTGTATTCCTGTGTGTGGCTTAGCTTGTTTGTGGGTACGTGTGAGGTCTTACCTATTAAAGATGCCTTGTAAATATAATGGTGTCTACTAGTGTGCATGTATGGCAGTGTGTGTACAAGGATTGGTTTGAAGGCTCTGTGTGCACGTTTGTGTAGATAGTAGGCCCATAGACCTAATGTTTTTTCAGGGTGTGTTTTTGTATTGCCTTGCCTGGAGACAAAATGGAGTTTGTATTGATATACACTACATGGCCAAAGGTATGTGGACTAGAAGTTTTCATAACAATCGGTAATCTTCATTTTTGGACACCGATCATGGCCGATTACATTGCACTCTACAAGTAGACTGCGTGGCAGGCTGACTACCTGTTATGCGAGTGCAGCAAGGAGCCAAGGTAAGATGCTAGCTAGCATTAAACGTATCTTAAAAAAACAATCAATCTTAACATAATCACTAGTTAACTACACATGGTTGATGATATTAGTAGTTTATCTAGCTTGTCCTGCGTTGCATATAATCGATGCGGTGCCTGTTAATTTATCATTGAATCACAGCCTACTTTGCCAGACGGGTTATTTAACAAGCGCATTCCCGAAAAAAGCACTGTCGTTGCACTAATGTGTACCTAACCATAAGCATCAACGCCTTTCTTAGAATCAATACACAAGTATATATTTTTAAACATTAAAACATTAAGTACACTTAGCATCAGGTAGCTTGGTCACGAAAATCAGAAAGGCAATCAAATTAATCTTTACCTTTGATGATCTTCGGATGTTTTCACTCACGAGACTCCCAGTTACACATCAAATGTTCCTTTTGTTCTATAAAGATTATTTTTATATCCAAAAGACCTCTGTTTGTTTGCCGCGTTATGTTCAGAAATCCACAGGAAAGAGCGGTCACGACAACGCAGACGAAAATTCCAAATAGTTTCCATAATGTCCAAAGAAACATGTCAAATTTTTTTATAATCAATCCTCAGGTTGTTTTTAAAATATATAGTCGATAATATATCAACCGCAAATGTTTTTCACAGAGAGGGAAAAGCAATACCTATCCAAACTCTGTTGCGCGAGCAAAACTCATGTGACCACTTGACGCAATGTTATCGTTCTGGCTCATTTTTCTAAATAAAAGCCTGAAACTATGTCTGAAGACTGTTGACACCTTGAGGAAGCGATAGGAAAAGGAATCTGGTTCATATCCCTTTAAATCCAGCAAAGGGAGGCTATGGAACATGGAGTTTTCAAAATAGAAGCCACTTCCTGTTTTGATTTTCCTCAGGGTTTCGCCTGCAATATCAGTTCTGTTATACTCACAGACAATATTTTGACAGTTGTGGAAACTTTTGAGTATTTTCTATCCAATACTACTAATAATATGCATATTTTAGCAACTGAGACTGAGGAGCTGGCCGTGTACAATGGGTATCTTTTCATCCAAGCTACTCAATACTGCCCCTGCAGCCATAAAAGTTATATAGGGAAATTGTGTCACTTCTCTTGCGTTCTGTGCAACAGAGTCAGGGTATATGCAGCAGTTTGGGCCGCCTGGCTCATTGCGAACTGTGTGAAGACCATTTCTTCCTAACAAAGACCAAACGGAGAATGATTTAACAAAAGCGCATTTGCGAAAAATGCACGAATGTACCTAACCATAAACATCAATGCCTTTCTTAAAATCAAAACACGGAAGTATATTTTTTTAAACCTGCATATTTAGTTAAAAGAAATTAATGTTAGCAGGCAATATTAAACTAGGGAAATTGTGTCTCTTCTCTTGCGTTCATTGCAGGCAGAGTCAGGGTATATGCAACAGTTTGGGCCGCCTGGCTCGTTGTGAACTAATTTGCCAGAATTTTACGTAATTATGACATAACATTGAAGGTTGTGCAATGTAACAGCAATATTTCGATTTAGGGTTGTCACCCGTTAGATAAAATACGTAACGGTTCCGTATTTCACTGAAATAATAAACCTTTTGTTTTCCAGATGATAGTTTCTGGATTTGACCATATTAATATTAATTATAATTAAGTCTATGATTTGATAGAGCAGTCTGACTGAGCGGTGGTAGGCACCGGCAGGCTCGTGAGCATTCATTCAAACAGTACTTTAGTGCGTTTTGCCAGCAGCTCTTCGCTGCGCTTCAAGCATTGAACTGTTTATGACTTCAAGCCTATCAACTCCTGAGATTAGGCTGGCAATACTAAAGTACCTTTTAGAACATCCAATAGTCAAAGGTATATGACATACAAATGGTATAGAGAGAAATAGTCCTGTAATTCCTATAATAACTGCAACCTAAAACCTTTTACCTGGGAATATTGAAGACTAATGTTAAAAGGAACCACCAGCTTTCATATGTTCTCATGTTCTGAGAAAGGAACTGAAACGTCAGCTTTTTACATGGCACATATCGCACTTTTACTTTCTTCTCCAACACTTTGTTTTGCATTATTTAAACCAAATTGAACATGTTTCATTATTTATTTGAGACTAAATTGATTTAGTTTATGTATTATATTAAGTTAAAATAAAAGTGTTCATTGTTCATTCAGCATTGTTTTAATTGTCATTATTACAAATATATATATAAAAATCGGCTGATTAATCAGTCGACCTCTAATGTGGACCCCTTCAAATGAGTCGATTCGGCTATTTAAGCCACACCCATTGCTGACAAGTGTATAAAATCGAGCACACAGCCATGTAATCTCTATAGACAAACATTGGCAGTAGAATGGCCCATACTGAGGAGCTCAGTGACTTTCAACCTGGCACCGTCATAGGATGCCGCCGTTCCAACAAGTCAGATCGTGAAATTTCAGCCCTGCTAGAGATGCCACAGGCAACTGTAAGTGATGTTATTGTGAAGTGAAAATGTCTGGGAGCAACAATAGCTCAGCCTCGAAGTGGTAGGCCACACAAGCTCACAGAACGGAACCGCTGAGTGCTGAAGTGCGCAATGCATAAAAGTCGTCTGTCCTCAGTTGCATCACTCCCTACTGAGTTCCAAACTGCCTCTGGAAGAAATGTCAGCACAAGAACTGTTCGTCTGGAGCTTCATGAAATGAGTTTCAATGGCCGAGCAGCCGCAACAAGCCTAAGATTACCATGCGCAATACCAAGCGTCGACTGGAGTGGGGTTACCCTCGCCTCCATTGGACTGGAGCAGTGGAATTGTGTTCTGTAGAGGGATGAATCATGCTTTACCATCTGGCAGTCTGACTGACAAATCTGGGTTTGGCGGATGCCGGGAGAACGCTAGCTGCCCGAATGCATAGTGCCAACCGTAAAGTTTGGTGGCGGAGGAATAATGGTCTGGGGCTGTTTTTCATGGTTCGGGCTAGGCCTCTTAGTTCCAGTGAAGGGAAATCTTAACGCTACAGCATACAATGACATTTTAGATGATTATGTGCTTCCAACTTTGTGGAAACAGTTTGGGGAAGGTCCTTTCCTGTTTCAGCATGATAATGCCCCCGCACAGTACAGAATGGTTTATCGAGATCGGTTTTGAAGAACCTGACGGGCCTTCAAAGAGCCCAAACCTTTGTGATGAATTGGAACACAGACTGTGAGCCAGGCCTAATCAGTGCCCAACCTCACTAATGCTCTTGTGGCTGAATGGAAGCAAGTCCCCGCAGCAATGTTCCAACATCTAGCAGCAAAGGGGAACCAACTCCATATTAATTCCCATGATTTTGGATTGAGAGGTTCGTTGAGCAGGTGTCCCTTCCCTTTCTCCACATTTTGTTACGTTACAGACATATTCTAAAATGTATTGAATATTTTTTTCTCTCATCAGTCTACACACAATACCTAATAATGACAAAGCAAAATACATTTTTAAAATCTTTTGCTAATTAAAAAAATAAAAATACATGCGAGATTCCTTCTTTACATAAGTATTCGGACCCTTTGCTTTGAGACTCGAAATTGAGCTCAGGGGCATCTTGTTTCCATTGATCATGTAACGAACGTCATTGGTGGAATTAGACCAAGATGCAGCTTGGGGTAGGTTAATCATATTCTTTAATGATAACCGAAAAAAACAAGAAAGAGAGAACCAGCCTTGTAGGGCTCAACAGCAACAATACAAGGACAAGATCCCACAACATAGGTCGGGAAAAAGGCTACCTAAGTATGATTCCCAATCAGAGACAACGATAGACAGCTGCCTCTGATTGGGAACCACACTCGGCCAAACACAAAGAAATACAACCCATAGAATGCCCACCCAAATCACACCCTGACCAAACCAAATAGAGACATAAAAAGGCTCTCTAAGGTCAGGGCGTGACAGTAACCCCCTCCCCCCAAAGGTGCGGCTCCGGCCACAAAACCTGAACCTATAGGGGAGGGTCTGGGTGCGCATCTGCAGCGGACCGCAGGCCCCGGACTGGGAACCCTCGCCTCAGGCCCGTGGACTGGGGCCCGTCGCTGGTGGCTCCGGACTGGGGCCCGTCGCTGGAGGCTTAATGCCATGGATCCTCACTGCAGGCTCCGGGCCATGTATCATCACTGGAGGCTTTGTGCCATGGATCATCACTGGAGGCTTCGTGCCATGGATCATCACTGGAGGTCTGGAGCGCAGAGCTGGCACAACCCGTCCTGGCTGGATGCTCACCCTAGCCCGCCAACTGCGGGGCGTTGGCACAGGACGCACTTGGCTGTGAAAGCGCACCAGAGACACTGTGCATAGAGCCGGCTCAGGATATGCTGGGCCGAGGAGGGGCACTGGAGGTCTGGAGTGTAGAGCTGGCACCACCCTAATACAGCACCACCCTAATACGTAAATAAACAATACAATTTAAGACGGAGAATAGTATGTTCATTACCGGAGATAAATAACAAAGAATGCACTTTCCTTCACGCACTTGGAAACACTACAGCCAAAATGGGAGCCACTAGGTAAAACTACAACTTCTAGCTCATTTTTCCAAAAACCAGCCTGAAACTCTTTCTAAAGACTGTTGACATCTAGTGGAAGCCCTTGGAACTGCAATCTGGGAGGTTTTCGCCTTATAATAAAAGTGACAGCCATTGAACACAGTGGTAGGCTGAAATTGTTTTTTTTTTGGATGGTTTGTCCTCTGGGTTTCGCCTGCCATATCCGTTCTGTTATACTCACAGACATAATTTAAACAGTTTTAGAAACTTTTGTGTTTTCTATCCATATGCATATCCTAGCTTCTGGGCCTGAGAAACAGGCAGTTTACTTTGGGCACGCTTTTGATCCGGACGTCAAAATACTGCCCCCTATCCCAAAGAGGTTTTTAAGGCAAATTACTCCAGAGAGCACTGAGCTCCGTCACTCCATCTCTCCATCTCCATCTCTCTGTGTCTCACTCCCACGTAAGTTATCTACCAGTGTGTTCCACATTAATTAGACCACATATGTCAGAGTCAAGGCCCGCGGGCCACATCCGGCCCGCAAGAAGGTTTTTTACGGCCCCTGGGATGATCTTGATTTATTATTAGAACCGGCCCGCAGCAAGCCGGCAGCCCGCAGATCTTTTACACGCACCAATACTACATTTCCCACAATGCAAAGGTGACGCACCGAGCAGTAGGCTGCTTCATTTCAATATTTATTGGCACAGCAGTCGTCAGCATCACAGTAAAATTAACTTTCAGATACCCATCAAAAATGGCAAAACGGAAGGTGGATACTGAGAACCGGGGGTTTCAAACAAGGTGGGAGTCGGAGTATATGTTCACGAAGGTAGCTGGAAAACCTGTGTGTCTTCTGTGTGGAGAAAGTGTGGCGGTACTGAAAGAGTATAATCTGAGACGACATTATGAAACGAAACACGCGGACAAAAACAAGAATATGGACATGGAACAAAGGCTACAAAAGGCCAGTTTTATTTTGGCAGAAGAGATCGCTAAATCAGCCCGGCCATTTACGGAGGGGGATTTCATCAAAAACTGCATGATTAAAGTTTGTGACGAAGTTTGCCCAGAAAAAAGGCAACTCTTTTTAAATGTGAGTCTGAGCAGAAACACCATTGCCGAGAGAGTAGACCAGTTGTCCATCAATCTAAAAGAGCAGCTTGTGAAAAAGGGAAAAGATTTTATTGCATATTCCTTGGCTGTGGATGAGAGCACCGACATTTCTGACATTGCCCAGTTGTCAATTTTCATCCGCAGAGTGGACTCCAACCTAAGCGTGACAGAGGAGTTTTTGGCTTTACGTCCTATGCATGGCACAACTACGGGGCATGATTTGTATGAAGAGGTGTCAAGATGTGTAAATGAGATGGAGCTGCCTTGGGAAAAACTCGTGGGTTTGACAACCGACGGAGCACCTGCGATGTGTGGACACAGGAGCGGACTGGTGGCGAAGATACGGGAAAAGATGCAAGAGGAAAACGCGACAGGTGAGCTGACAGCTTATCATTGTATCATACACCAGGAAGCGTTGTGCGGTAAAGCCTTGAAAATGGAGCATGTAATGAGCATCATCACGCGCACAGTTAACTTTATCAGAGCCAAAGGTTTGAATCACCGCCAGTTCAAGGCATTTCTGACGGAGTTAGAAACGGAGCATGGTGATTTGCCTTATCACACAGAGGTGCGATGGCTAAGCCAGGGAAAGGTGCTTCAAAGATGTTTCGAGCTTCGTGAGGAGATTTGTCTGTTCTTGGACAGCAAAGGGAAAGACACAACACAACTCCGAGACGAAATGTTTCTGTGTGAAATGGCTTTTCTGTGTGACATTACGAGTCATCTGAATGCAATAAACTTGCAGCTGCAGGGTCGGGATCGTGTCATCTCTGATATGTACAGTACAGTGAAGGCATTTAAAACCAAACTGACTCTGTGGGAGACGCAGATGCGGAAAGAAAATTTGAGCCACTTTCCCAGCTGCCAGACCATGAAAGAGAAGCTCTCTACCAGTGCGTTCCCGAGCACACAGTTGGCTGATAAAATAGGTATGCTTGCCGCTGACTTTCGACGCCGATTTGCTGACTTTGAAGCACAAAAAAGCAGGTTGGAACTGCTCGGTAACCCATTTGCTGTTGACGTGGAAAGCTCACCACCAAACCTCCAAATGGAGTTGATTGACCTCCAATGCAATGATGCACTGAGGGCAAAATATGCGGCAGTGGGTGCTGCGGAGTTCGCCCGTTTCCTCCCCGGCACAATGCCCCAGCTGCGCATCCAGGCTGCTCAAACGTTGTCTATGTTTGGCAGCACATACCTGTGTGAACAACTGTTTTCTTTGATGAACCTGAACAAAACATCACACAGAAGTCGACTTACTGCTGAACACCTCCACTCAATTCTGAGGATTTCTTCAGCTCAGAGCCTTACCCCGAACATTGATGAACTTGTGGAAAAGATGGGACACCACCAAGTATCACCCTCAACCTCAAACAAGTGAACATTACTGTGCAATCACATATTTAGAGTTTTTACTCAGTTCAAGTTTAAAAGTTAAAATTTAATATTTGTTTTCACTGCATGTTACTTCTCCTTAAACAAAGTGTTGTTTTTGATTAATAGATTTTTGCACTTTATTTTTTTGTATTTCAATCCAATTATATTTTAAAAATATTTCAGTTGAGTGGATGATAGAAAATTGCTATTATTGTTTTTTCTTTGAAGTAAATTTAGCCCACTTTTGCTAAAATAGAAAATATAGTCTACTGATGGTGCCTTGAATACCGGTTTCTTTCATTTAATGTTCATGTTATGGGGATATTTATATAAAGGAAATTTGTCTTTTGTGTCTGTTGAAAATTAAAGATTACTGACAGAGCCATAAGAAAATATTGCTTTATTTATCTGATCATATTGTAATATATTTGTTAGGTTTTCAGTAGGTTCAATTAGGTTCACTAGACTATATGCGTCATTTAAAAATTTTTCAATGAACATTCGAACAGTCCGGCCCTCGTCTTGTAGCTGATTTTTTTATTTGGCCCTCCGTCCATTTGACTTTGACACCCCTGAATTAGACGAGCCCACACACATATGCTTTTTAGGTTGGCAGGTAGTCTGGAGGGTAGGAGTGTTGGGCCAGTAACCAAAAGGTTGTTTGATCAAATCCCCAAATTTCAAATCTGTCGTTCTTCCCCTGAGTAAGGCAGTTAACCCCCGTGCACCGATGATGTCGATTAGGGCAGGCCCCCGCACCTCTCTGATTCAGAGGGGTTGGGTTAAATGCGGAAGACACATTTCAGTTGAATGCATTGTGTGTTCTCTCTCTCATCCCTCCTAATATGCCTATTAGGTGGATGCCTCTGGAGGTGACGCCACTGGCACAAACAAGGGGCATTGTGGGTAATGAATGAGTCCCCATAATGCAGTGTGCACCATCTGTCATTCTCATAATGGTCATATTTTAACAATGTTTCTCCTGTCCTTCACATTCAAACAGTCACACACATGCCTTTTTTCTCCCCAATCGAAGTCCTTTCTTTGTTAATCATGTAATTATTTAATGGGTAGGCTATATCCAAGAGGTATGGTCCTTCTTTCTTTCTCTCTCCATCTTCCTCTAGCTCACAGTCGCACCCTTACTCAACCTCTCTCTCTCTCTCTCTCTCTCTCTCTCTCTCTCTCTCTCTCTCTCTCTCTCTCTCTCTCTCTCTCTCTCTCTCTCTCTCTCTCTCTCTCTCTCACTCTCTGTCCCACTCTCCATCTTTGCCATCTTAATCCTGATGCGATCTGTATGTCCACAGTCTAATCAGTCGGGTCGGAGTGTAATCTAACCCTGTAAAATGGATGAGCATTTAAGAGGCTAGCAAGCCGACTGCAGAGTGGTTCACGGTAAGGCTTCACCAGAACTCCCTTCCCTAACAGTCACACTAACGCTATGCTGGCCACTTCCTAGAAATACTCCATTTACTTTTTACCCTTCTGCTTGTTCAGTGTCGTTCTGTGCTTTGATGGATTCTCACTTGTTCTTTATTTATTTTTTCTCCCCTTCCCCCTTTCCCTTTCTCTCTCTCTCTCGCTCTCTCGCTCTCTCTCTCTCTCCTCCCCTCTCCCTCTCTCTCTTTATCTAACTCTCTCTCTTTCTCTCCCCATTCCTCTCTTTCTCTCCATCTCTCAATCAATCAATTATATTTATAAAGCCATTTGTAGACACCCAGCCTGAAACCCCAAAGGTCAAGCAATGCAGATGTAGAAGCACAGTGGCTAGGAAAAACTCCCTAGAAAGGCAGGAATCTAGGAAGAAACCTAGAAAGGAACCAGGCTCTGAGGGGTGGCGAGTCTTATTTTGGCTGAACCGAGTGGGGATTATAAGAGTACATGGCCATTAAGGCTAGACCATTCTTCAAGATGTTCAAATGTTCCTAGAGGACCAGCAGGGCCAAATAATAATCCCAGTGGTTATAGAGGGTGCAGCAGGTCAGCACCTCAGGAGTAAATGTCAGTTGGCTTTTTCATAGAGGTCAAGACAGCAGATGAGGTAGAGGGAGAGAGAGCGAGACAGAGACAGAGAAGGTTGAAACAGAAGGTCCGGACAAGGTAGCACATCGGTGAACAGGTCATGGTTCCATAGCTGCAGGCAGAAAAGTAGAAACTGGATCAGCAGCACGACCAGATGGACTGGGGACAGACAGGCGTCGTCAGGCCAGGTACTCCTGAGGCATGGTCCTAGAGCTTAGGTCCGTCCGGGAGGGGAGAAAGAGAGAGAGAGATGGGAAAATTAGAGGGATCAGAGATACTGGGGACTGAGACGGAAGATCACGTCAGTGACTCAACCCACTCAAGTCGAGTATAGCGTAAAAAACCTGGCACGACGTGATGCACCCCTTCTAGGGACAGGGAGAACTCGAGTAAGCCAGTGACTCAGCCATCATAATATGGTCAGAGGCAGAGAATCCCAGGGGAGAGTGGGGAGCCGTCCAGGCAGACAGCAAGGGTGGTCCGTCACTCCAGTGCCTTGCCGTTCACCTTCAGACCCCTGGGTCAAACTACACTAACCGTCCAACTGCTCCAACTGGAGAAGATTGTTGGCTTCCACTGAGGTAACCCTTATGAAGACATACAGAGAAAAATGTCAGTGTTAGGAAAACTAAAACTAGCTTTGGGTTATTTTGGGTGCAAATTCAAATAGTTATTATCTGAGATTTTTATATTCACTTTAACGGATGATGACACCAGCTACGAGCGAAAGAGCAGCGAGGTTTCCCAGGTCTCGCCTTCCTTTCGTCCTTCCTCCAAACCAAGTCATTCGCCCGGATGTCAAAGCACTTGGTCCCCTACTTGACCTCCTCCGGCAGCTCTCCTGCTTATCCTGCGCCTTGTTAATGTTCAGTCTCACCTTGATTGATAACAGAAATAAATGCAAAATAGATTTCATATTATTACAAATAAATGTCTTACATATCTCTTGGAGGGCCAGAAAATAAATTAACAGCGGACAATCATTTTTACCTCGTCAAAAACCTCCACATCCTTCTCAGCCCGTGCCTAAACGTGGTCCTCCAAGGCATTCTGATCTGGTTTGACAACTTCCACCACATCAGATGGACTTTCAGTGATCTGAAAGTATGTTATTGAAAAACAGCAATAGAAAAACAATTACCTTCAGTTTGCTGTCTGATTATGTACCATGGGAAAACGTTGGTCTATGGTCTATGGATGATATGCAGCGGAGACCCAGTACTTCACCCCCCAGTCCTCGAACAAGGCTTTGAAGGTCTGTAGAAAATCAGTAAATCAACTTGACTATTTATATAGTTGGCACTTAAACCAGTGTTAGTTTTCTGCCCTAAATGATTCAGATAGCAGACTGATTATGCTAATTGAATACATATAGAATGTAAATATATGTAATGGTAAATATTGAATGCAAAAAGGGATATGTGGCTATAGGTGTGGTAGATATGCAGATCTGAGTTTGACACAGAGGTTGGTTCCGCATGTTAAGTAGGTCCAACAGCAAAGTGGGTGGGACTGGGGTTGTATTGGCCAGTAGACTGTTGTGTTTTCTAAGCCAATGGGCTGGTTGCATTTCCACAATTTAAATTACAAAAGGAGAATTCCTTCACTAAGGGAACCAACCGCATGCTCTCCCACTCACACCCAACAAATCAATGCTGCCCCCCCCCCCCCCCCCCCCCCCCCACACACACACACACACACACACACACTCTGCTCTCACTCTGTACTGGACTGAACCGTAGCCCCTCGCTCTCTTTCTACCCCTCTCTCTCCCTCCCATCTCTGAGCAGAACTGTTCTCTCACTCTCTCTTCCATTCTTCTCCCCTCTCTCTCTCACCCTCTGCCACCCACCTCTGAGCTGAACTCTCCCTCCCTCCCACCCCTCCCATCCTTCCCTCTCTCAATTCAATTCAATTCAATTCAAGGGCTTTATTGGCATGGGAAACATGTGTTAACATTGCCAAAGCAAGTGAGGTAGATAATATATAAAGTGAATATATAAAGTGAAATAAACAATAAAAATGAACAGTAAACATTACACATACAGAAGTTTCAAAACAATAAAGACATTACAAATGTCATATTATATACAGTGCCTTGCGAAAGTATTCGGCCCCCTTGAACTTTGCGACCTTTTGCCACATTTTGTTAATTCTTTCCAATGTGTCAAGTAATTACCTTTTTGTTTTCTCATGATTTGGTTGGGTCTAATTGTGCTGCTGTCCTGGGGCTCTGTAGGGTGTGTTTGTGTTTGTGAACAGAGCCCCAGGACCAGCTTGCTTCTCCAGGTTCATCTCTCTGTAGGTGATGGCTTTGTTGTGGAAGGTTTGGGAATCGCTTCCTTTTAGGTGGTTATAGAATTTAACATCTCTTTTCTGGATTTTGATAATTAGTGGGTATCGGCCTAATTCTGCTCTGCATGCATTATTTGGTGTTCTATGTTGTACACGGAGGATATTTGTGCAGAATTCTGCGTGCATAGTCTCAATTTGGTGTTTGTCCCATTTTGTGAAGTCTTCTCTCTGTCTGCTCTAGCCCTGAGTTCTGTAGTGCTGCCCGTCTTGTCAGCATTGTTCCAGTGCGCTCATTCCATATGTGTGTCACATCTCCTTTGCTCTCCCCCTCCTCTCTCTCTCCCACTCTCCCACCCCTCATTTTCCCTCACTTCCCTGGTACTGAACAAACTCCCCTCACCTCAAAGGAAGGTCCTTTCTCTCTGGCTCCCTCGTTCCTCTCCTCTCTCTTATCTGAGAGAGAGATTGGCTGTGTTCTCTCTGAGTTCTCTCTCTCCAAGCGCATCACTGCAGGGCCAAATTAAAAGACTTGAAACAAACCCAGTGAAGTGCTGCTGCTGCTGCTGCTGATGCTACTACTGCAAGCCAGCATTCTTTCTATCTCTGCCTTTCCCTTCCTCTATCTCGCTGCAAGCCAAACTCTGCTATTTATCTCTTTCTCTCTTTCTGTCTCTCCCGCCCTCCCTCTTTTTCTCTGTAAGCAGCAAATAGGCTACTCTCTCTCTCTCTGTCTCTCTCTCTGCATGTCAGCACACTCAATCTATCTCTCTCTCTCTCTCTCTCTCTCTCTCTCACACTTTCTCTCTTTCCCCCTCTCCCTCCAAGCCAGCACATCTCCCTCCCTTCATCTTGCTCCTTCATGCTTTATGTGCCTTCAACCAATCCCCCTCTCTTTCTCTCTTTGTATGGCCCCTTCTTTCCTTCCCTCTCTCTACCTCTTTTTGTATGGCCCTTCCTTCCTTCCTTCCTTCCTTCCTTCCTTCCTTCCTTCCTTCCTTCCTTCCTTCCTTCCTTCCCTCCCTCTCTCTACCTCTTTTTGTATAGCCCTTCCTTCCCTCCCTCTCTCTATCTCTTTTTTTATGGCCCCTTCCTTCCTTCCCTCCCTCTCTCTACCTCTTTTTGTATGGCCCCTTCCTTCCTTCCTTCCTTCCCTCCCTCTCTCTACCTCTTTTTGTATGGCCCTTCCTTCCCTCCCTCTCTCTATCTCTTTTTGTATGGCCCCTTCCTTCCTTCCCTCCCTCTCTCTCCCTCTCTTTGTATGGCCCCTTCCCTCCCTCTCTCCACTCTCTTTCTCTGTCTGTTCTCTCCATGTCCCTGGCTCTCTCATGGTGGTAGTGGGAGAGTGTCCATTCTCTCCCTGTCTCTCTCATGGTGGTGGTGGGGGAGTGTCCATTCTATCCCTGTCTCTCTCATGGTGGTGGTGGGGGAGTGTCCGTTCTCTCCCTGGCTCTCTCATGGTGGTAGTGGGAGAGTGTCCATTCTCTCCCTGTCTCTCTCATGGTGGTGGTGGGGGAGTGTCCATTCTATCCCTGTCTCTCTCATGGTGGTGGTGGGAGAGTGTCCATTCTCTCCCTGTCTCTCTCATGGTGGTGGTGGGGGAGTGTCCATTCTATCCCTGTCTCTCTCATGGTGGTGGTGGGGGAGTGTCCGTTCTCTCCCTGTCTCTCTCATGGTGGTGGTGGGAGAGTGTCTGTTCTCTCCCTGTCTCTCTCATGGTGGTGGTGGGGGAGTGTGCATTCTCTCCCTGTCTCTCTCATGGTGGTGGTGGGAGAGTGTCTGTTCTCTCCCTGTCTCTCTCATGGTGGTGGTGGGGGAGTGAGAGAGGCAGTGGGACTAATCGTGGCAGCTGTTCAGAATTATTTCCCTCTCCTGTTTCATTCTTTCATACTTTTCCCGTCTCATTCTTTCTCATCTCTCTTCTTGCGATCTGTTCTTTCTGCCATGGCAGAGACTCTGACACTCCCCCCAAGCGCCCCATCTCGACAACATCCGGTGAAATTGCAGAGCGCGAAATTCAAAATACAAAAATCGTAATATTTAACATTCATGAAAATACAAGTGTACATAATACATAATTTAAAAGCTTAACTTCTTGTTAAGCGAGCCGCTTTGTCATATTTCAAAAAGGCTTTACGGTGAAAGCATACCATGCGATTATCTGGCGACAGCGCCCGCATACAAAAGCATTTAAAAAAATTTCCAAACCAGCAGAGGCGCCACAAAAGTCAGAAATAGCGATAAAATAAATCACTTACCTTTGAAGATCATCCAAACAAGTCAAACAATGTTTCTAATAAATCATCAGGTACCCTAATATGTAAATAAACAAAAACATTTAAGACGGAATGTAGTATGTTCAATACCGGAGATAAATAACAAGGTGCGCGCCCTTGACTACAGTCAAAATGAGAGCCACCTTGAAAAACTACAACTACTAATTCATTTTTCAAAAAACAAGCCTGAAACCCTTTCTAAAGACTGTTGACATCTAGTGGAAGCCATAGGAACTGCAACCTGTAGGATTTTCTTTGAATATCTCATAGAAAAGCATTTCAATGGGTGGTGACCTCAAAAAATAGAAATTCCGGATGGATTCTCCTCTGGTTTTCGCCTGCCATATCAGTTCTGTTATACTCACAGACATAATTTTAACAGTTTTAGAAACATCAGAGTGTTTTCTATCCAATGCTAACAATTATATGCATATCCTGGGCCTGAGTAATAGGCTGTTTACTTTGGGCACGTCAGTAATCTGAACTTCTGAATACTGCTGTGTGTGTAGTGTGGCTCAGATTATCTTGCTATGTGGCTGCTGCCTGAGGTTCAATCAGCCGCTCGTCTCTCTATCTCAATTACCTTTTTTCAATTTAAGGGCTTTATATGTTTACATTGCCAAAGTGTGTAAAATATATAATAAACAATACAAAATTAACAGTAAACATTATACTTACAAAAGTTACAAAATAATAAAGACATTTCAAATGTCATATTATGTACTGTATATACAGTTGAAGTCGGAAGTCTACATACACTTAGGTTGGAGTCATTAAAACTTGTTTTTCAACCATAGTTTTGGCAAGTCGGTTAGGACATCTACTTTGTGCATGACACACGTCATTTTTCCAACAATTGTTTGCAGACAGATTATTTCACTTATAATTCACTTATAATTCACTGTATCACAATTCCAGTGAGTCAGAAGTTTACATACACTAAGTTGACTGTGCCTTAAAACAGCTTGGAAAATTTCAGAAAATGATGACATGGCTTTAGAAGCTTCTGATAGGATAATTGACATCATTTGTGTCAATTGGAGCTGCACCTGTGGATGTATTTCAAGGCCTGCCTTCAAATTCAGTGCCTCTTTGGTTGACATCATGGGGAAATCAGCTATGTCTGGTTCAAGTCTGGTTCATTGTTTGGAGCTATTTCCAAACACTTGAAGGTACCACGTTCATCTGTACAAACAATATCACGCAAGTATAAACACCATGGGGTCACTCAGCCATCATACCGCTCAGGAAGGAGACGTGTTCTGTCTCCTAGAGATGAAAGTAAAGTGCAAATCAATCCCAGAACAATAGCAAAGGACCTTGTGAAGATGCTGGAGGAAACAAGTCCAAAAGTAACTATATTCACAGTAAAACGAGTCTATCGACATAACCTGAAAGGCCGCTCAGCAAGGAAGAAGCCATCGCTCCAAAACTGCCATTAAAAAGCCAGACTATGGTTTTCAACTGCACATGGGGACAAAGATCGTACTTTTTGGAGAAATATCCTCTGGTCTGATGAAACAAAAATAGAACTGTTTTACCATAATGACCATCGTTATGTTTGGAGGAATAAGGGGGACGCTTGCAATCCGAAGTGCACCATCCCAACCGTGAAGCACGGGGGTGGCAGCATCATGTTGTGGGGGTGCTTTGCTGCAGGAGGGACTGGTGCACTTCACAAAATAGATGGCATCATGAGGCAGGAAAATTATGTGGATAAATTGAAGCAACATCTCAAGACATCGGTCAGGAAGTTAAAGCTTGGTCGCCAATTCGTCTTCCAAATGGACAATGACCCCAAGCAGACTTCCAAAGTTGTGGCAAAATGGTTTAAGGACATCAAAGTGGCCATCACAAAGCTCTGACCTAAATCCTATAGAAAATTTGTGGGCATAACTGAAAAAGCATTTGTGAGCAAGTAGGCCTACAAACCTGCCTCAGTTACACCAGCTCTGTCAGGAGGAATGGGCCAAAATTCACACAACTTATTGTGGGAAGCTTGTGGAAGGCTCCCCGAAATCTTTGACCCAAGTTAAACAATTTCAAGGCAATGCTACCAAATACTAATTGAGTGAATGTAAACTGGAATGTGATGAAATAAATAAAAACTGAAATAAATCATTCTCTCTACTATTATTCTGACATTTCACATTCTTAAAATAAAGTGGTGATCCTAACTGACCTAAGACAGGTAATTGTTACTAGAATTAAACGTCAGGAATTGTGAAAAACTGAGTTTAAATGTATTTGGCTAAGGTGTATGTAAACTTCCGACTTCAACTGTATATACAGTGTTATACAGTGATGTGCAAATAGTTAAAGTACAAAAGGGAAAATAAATAAACATAAATATAAGTTGTATTTACAATGGTGTTTGTTCTTCACTGGTTTCTTGTGGCAACAGGTCACAAATCTTGCTGCTGTGATTGCACAATGTTATTTCACCCAGTAGATATGGGAGTTTATTCGAATTAGATTTGTTTTCGAATTCATTGTTGGTCTGTGTAATCTGGGGGAAATATGTTTCTCTAATATGGTCATACATTTGGCAGGAGGTTAGGAAATGCAGCTTAGTTTCCACCTCATTTTGTGGGCAGTGAGCACATAACCTGTCTTCTCTTGAGAGCCAGGTCTACCTATGGCGGCATTTCTCAATAGCAAGGCTATGCTCACTGGGTCTGTACATAGTCAAAACTTTCCTTAAGTTTGTGTCAGTCACTGTGGTCAGGTATTCTGCCACTGTTTACTCTCTGTTTAGGGCCAAATAGCATTCTAGTTTGCTCCATTTTTTGTTAATTCTTTCCAATGTGTCAAGTTATTATCTTTTTGTTTTCTTATGATTTGGTTGGGTCTAATTGTGTTGCTGTCCTGGGGCTCTATGGGGTTTATTGGTGAACGGAGACCTATGACCAGCTTGCTTAGGGGACTCTTCTCCAGGTTCATCTCTCTGTAGGTGATGGCTTTGTTATGGAAGGTTTGGGAATCGCTTCCTTTTAGGTGGTTGTAGACTTTAACGGCTCTTTTCTGGATTTTGATAATTAGCGGGTGTCGGCCTAATTCTCCTCTGCATACATTATTTGGTGTTTTACGTTGTACACAGGATATTTTAGCAGAATTCTGCATGCAGAATCTCAATTTGGTGTTTGTCCCATTTTGTGAATTCTTGGTTGGTGAGCGTACCCCAGATCTCACAACCATAAAGGGCAATCGGTTCTATAACTGACTAAATTTTTTTGGACAGATCCTAATTAGTATATTGAATTTTGTGATCCTTTTATCTCTCCCTTTATCTTTCTTTCTTCCTCCACCTTTCGCTGTCTTTTCCCTCTACTTCCTCTCGGTCTCTATCCAAACAATCTTACCCATAATGATTTTTAATTTACATTAACAGTTTTACATTTGAGTCATTTAGCAGACACTCTCATCCGGAGCGACTTACAGTAAGTAGTGAGTGCAGACGTTTTTTGTGCTTTTTCGTGAGAGTCATCCAGGTCTGTCTCCTCTGTTGTTTGTGATGCTGAATCTCTCCAACCCAAACACATTGCTTTTCTTTCCCTCCTGTGGCAACTGTGCTCCAGGGGAGGACAGCATGAGTCAAAGCACTTACCGGACCGCTGAGTGTGTGTTTTATTGCTTTTATCAATGTGTGTGTGTGTGTGTGTGTGTGTATGTGTGTGTGTGTGTGTGTGTGTGTGTGTGTGTGTGTGTGTGTGTGTGTGGTGGGTGAGAGCTCCTCTATAGGCTTTGTGTCTGTGCCTGTGTAGGTGATAACAGATATCCTGTGTAAGCCTGTTGTGTATTGCATTTCCTGGTTCCCAAACTCTCTCTCTCTCTCCCCAGTGTTGGATGGGTTAAGGGCTTTAGGATTAATGAATGGAGGTTTGAATGGGAGGCGTCTCAGATTTCCCCTCTGGCTGTGCTCTATACACTGGGCACTGGAGAACCACTCAGTGAAGTGGACAGCACTGATGCTAGCATGCCAACTGCCATTACTGCGGCTATCCAAATTGCTAAGTGTTTTTGGTAAAAATGTGAATGTTATCTCTCCTCCAAAACAATATACTCCATAACTTGTAGCATACGCTGACTAGTTGCCAAGTACTAACTAGGATGTAGAATTACCTCAGAACTACAACCCACAACATTGCCGCCATTAACCATTGTTGGTGAAGTTTTTTAAACATGATTTTATTTAACTAGGCAAGTCAGTTAAGAACAAATTATTTTTTACAATGACAGCCTACCGGTGAACAGTGGGTTAACTGCCTTGTTCAAAATGACAGATTTCTACCTCATCAGCTTGGGGATTTAATCCAGCAACCTTTCGGTTACTGGCCCACAGGGCTACCTGCCACCCCCACCCTTAGCGGCGTTGGCAAAAGTGGATGTTTTCTGTTTTCAGGGCTACAGTATTTTCAACGAAACTTCTGTTTCCCTTGAAAAACTGAAGTCTCTATGTTAGGCTAGCGCAGGGCTAACAGTTTCTTCCCAACAGTTTACAGCCAGTTGAAACGTGAAGAATTTGTTTCAGCTAGTCCCGTTTCAGCTAGTCGTTTCAGCTAGTCCTTCAGCTAGACACATCGACCAAGGAGAAGGAGCTGTTAAATATTAACGATGGTTAGTGAAAGGGCAGAGGAGCTGATGGACGGGAGGAGGTAGGGATTGGGGGACGGGGAGAGAAACAGGGACAGGGTTAGAGAGACAGAGAGAGGAAAAAGGGAGAGACAAAACAGAGAGAGAGAGAGAAAGTGTGTGTGAGAGAAGCCCAGGGCTCTTGAAGCAGCATTAGCATTATAATGAGGAGCAGGGCCAGTGGAGGGGGTCATGGGGGCATCAGGGCAGAACTGGGGCTTGGTGTGTAGTGGGGGGGATAGATAAGGGGGTGAGCACTGGTTTGAGTTGAAGGAGAGATGGTCTGGATCAACTGAGACTGGCAGTAGTCTGTATTGATCTGTGCAGAGATTGGAGGACTTATGAAGGGCATAGACAACAATGGTGATAATGGTGATGATCATGAAGAAGGCAGTCCATCCTAGCTGAGCTGTGGTAGTGTGGTAATTGACACTTACTCAATCTGGGAATTTCATATCGGGTGACAGTTTTGCTGCATTGCATGTTTAATTTACCAGATATTTTCCCTACGGCGTCTGTCACGACCTCCTCACACACACACACACACACACACACACACACACACACACACACACACCTCTCAGCAGGCTGTGTTGTGACTCAGTCTTCCCACAGGGCAGATAACATTAGCCTGAAGGATTAGTCACCAGTATGTGCAGGCCCATGGCTGAGTAATATTTCATTTCTTTTACATTTCGTGAAGGTGCATCCTGCATTACACAAGTTGACTATATTTGTATTGATCTGAATGATCAAATCAGTCCCTCTGCAGTTGAGTTATGTTGGTTTCTAGACCTCTCATGTTGTGCAATGCCTCTCTAAGGCATAGTATGGATTCAGGGTTGCTTTAAAAAAATATATGGTGCTGGGCCACCCGAGTGGCACAGCGGCCTATGTCACTGCATCGCTGTGCTAGAGGTGTCACTACAGATCTGTGTTCGATCCCGGGCTGTGTCGCCGAAGAGTCAAGCTTCAGAGATTTTTGCAATTCGTTCCAGTCATTGGTAGCAGAGAATTGGATGGAAAGGCGGCTTTGGGGGTGCTTTGGGGGTTTTGGCTTTGGGGGTAACCAGTGAGATATACCTGCTGG
Source organism: Oncorhynchus mykiss (assembly GCF_013265735.2). NCBI lineage: Eukaryota > Metazoa > Chordata > Actinopteri > Salmoniformes > Salmonidae > Oncorhynchus > Oncorhynchus mykiss. The sequence goes on from NC_048591.1 coordinate 32,252,835, forward strand.
AGCGCATGCTACAGGTGCGTGTTGCTGTGGTAACCAGTAAGCTGAGATAAGGTGGGGTTTTACCTAGCAGAGACTTGTAGGTGACCTGGAGCCAGTGGGTTTGGCAATGAATATGATGCGAGGGCCAGCCAATGAGAGCATACAGGTCGCAGTGGTGGGTAGTATATGGGGCTTTGGTGACAAAATGGATGGCACTGTGATAGACTACATTCAGTTTGCTGAGTAGAGTGTTGGAGTCTATTTTATAAATGACATTGCCAAAGTCAAGGATCGGTAGGATAGTCAGTTTTACGAGGGTATGTTTGGCAGCGTGAGTGAAGGAGACTTTGTTGCGAAATAGGAAGCCGATTCTAGATTTCATTTTGGATTGAAGATGCTTAATGTGAGTCTGGAAGGAGAGTTTGCAGTCTAACCAGACAGTTAGGTGTTTGTAGTTGTCCACATATTTTAGGTCAGAACCTTCCAGAGTAGTGATGCTAGTCTTGCGGGAAGATAAGGTCAGCAATCGGTTGAAGAGCATGCACTTAATTTTTCTAGCATTTAAAAGAAGTTGGAGGCCACAGAAGGAGTTTTATGGCGTTGAAGCTCATTAGGAGGTTTGTTAGCACAGTGTCCAAAGAAGGGCCAGATGTATACAGAATGGTGTCGTGCTGCAAGGGGTGCTGAGATGTTGGCCAGGGTTGGGGTAGCCAGGTGGAAAGCATGGCCAGCCGAAGAAAAATGCTTATTGAATTTCTCGATTCTCATAGATTTATCGGTGGTGATTGTGTTTCCTAGCCTCAGTGCAGTGGGTAGCTGGGAGGATGTGCTCTAATTCTCCATGGACTTTTGTGTCCCAAATTAGTGCTACAGGATGCACATTTCTGTTTGAAAAAGCTAGCCTTAGCTTTCCTAACTGACTGAGTATATTGGTTCCTGACTTAGTCCGGGTAGCTAATTGGTTAACTATTTACCAGTCTTCTGGCTTGGATGTAGAAGCTGTTCAGGGTCCTGTTGGTTCCATTCTTGGTCCATTGTCGTGCGGTAACAGAAAGAACAGTTTGTGACTTGGGTGGCTTGAGTCTTTGACAATTTTTAGGGCCTTGCTCTGACACCGCCAGGTATAGAGGTCCTGGATGGCAGGGAGCTCGGCCCCCATGATGTACTGGGCCAATCGCACTACAAACTGAATTGGTCCACCCACACAGACAGCGTCGTGAAGAAGGCACAGCAGTGCCTCTTCAACCTCAGGAGGCTGTAGAAATTTGGCTTGTTAATAAAAGCACTCACAAACTTCTACAGATGCACAATCGAGAGCATCCTGTCGGGCTGTATCACCGCCTGGTACGGCAACTGCTCCGCCCACAACCGCAAGGCTCTCCAGAGGGTAGTGAGGTCTGCACAATCACCGGGGGCAAACTACCTGCCCTCCAGGACACCTACACCACCCAATGTCACAGGAAGGCCATAATGATCATCAAGGACAACAACCACCCGAGCCACTGCCTGTTCACCCCACTATCATCCAGAAGGCGAGGTCAGTACAGGTGCATCAAAGCTGGGACCGAGAGACTGAAAAACAGCTTCTATCTCAAGGCCATCAGACTGTTAAACAGCCACCACTAACATTGAGTGGCTGCTGCCAACACACTGACTCAACTCCAGCCACTTTAATAATGGGAATTGATGTAAAATATATCACTAGCCACTTTAAACAATGCTACTTAATATAATGTTTACATACCCTACATTACTCATCTCATATGTATATGTATATACTGTACTCTATATCATCCACTGCATCTTTATGTAATACATGTATCACTAGCCACTTTAAACTATGCCACTTTGTTTACATACCCTACATTACTCATCTCATACTGTATGTATATACTGTACTCGATACCATCTACTGCATCTCGCCTATGCCGTTCTGTACCATCACTCATTCATATATCTTTATGTACATATTCTTTATCCCTTTGCACTTGTGTGTATAAGGTAGGAGTTTTGGAATTGTTAGGTTAAATTACTCGTTGGTTATTACTGCATTGTCGGAACTAGAAGCACAAGCATTTCGCTACACTCGCATTAACATCTGCTAACCATGTGTATGTGACAAATACATTTGATTTGATTTTACCCACTGTAGCGCCTTGCTGTCGAATGCCAAGCAGTTGCCATACCAAGTGAGGAAACAGCCAGTCAAGATGCTCTCAGTGGTGCAGCTGTGTAACTTTTTGATGAATATATATTCCCAGTGGAATCTATTTCTGATTAGTGTATAAGCATAGGCAGACAGGTATAATTGTAGAAAACCCTCTCCTGCTTCCCTGTGTTGCCTAGATAACCAGGTATATCAGCTTAATTTGCCACATAACCTTTAAGACCCACAGTAAACACAATGGATACTTCACTCTCCTTTTCTGTCCCTCTATAGCTGTCTGTCCTCTTCTCTCCCCCTCTCTCTCTTCCTCCTCCTCACCCCCCCTCTCTCTCTCTCCCCCCCCCTCTCTCCTCTCTCTCACCTCCCTCCTTTCTCTCTCCCTCTCTCTTTCCCCCCTCTCTCCTTCTCTCTCTCTTTCTCTCTCCTGTTTGTTCTAGTCTTCTCACACGGAGCGCTCCTGATAGAAAAGGTTATAATTATCACAGATTGACAGGGAGGACAATCAGAGAGTATTTCATCAGAACAGGTTTTTGGCAGAGCATTCACTAAGGACTCATCTGGCCTGCCTGCCTCTCTCTCTCTCTCTCTCTCCCTCTCTCTCTCTCTGTCTCTTAATTCAATTCAATTCAATTCAATTTAAGGGCATATTGGCATGGGAAACATATGTTTACATTCACAAAGCAAGTGAAATAGATAATAAACAAAAGTGCAATAAACAATAAAACAACTAACAGTAAACATTACACTCACAACATTTCCAGAAGAATCAAGATATTTCAAATGTCATATTATGTGCAACTAGTTAAAATACAAAAGGGAAAATAAATAAGCATACATTTGGTTTGTATTTACAATGGTGTTTATTCTTCACTGGTTGCCCTTTTCTTGTGGCAACAGGTCACAAATCTTGCTGCTGTGATCCACACTGGTATTTCACCCATTAGATATGGGAGTTTTCAAAATTGGATTTGTTTTCTAATTCTTTGTGGGTCTGTGTAATTTGAGGGAAATATGTGTCTCTAATATGGTCATACATTTGGCAGGAGGTTAGGAAGAGCAGCTCAGTTTCCACCTCATCTGCCTACGGCGGCCTTTCTCAATAGCAAGGCTATGCTCACTGAGTCTGTACATAGTCAAAGCTTTCCTTAAGTTCGTGCCAGTCATAGTGGTCAGCTATTCTCCCACTGTGTATTCTCTGTTTAGGGCCAAATATTATTATATTTTGCTCTGTTTTTTTTTGTTAATTCTTTCAAATGTGTCAAGTGATTATCTTTTAGTTTGCTCATGATTTTGTTGGGTGTAATTGTGTCTCTCTCTCTATATATCTCTCTCGCTCTCTCTGTCTGCCTCGTTCTCTCTCTCTCTCTCTCTCTCTCTCTCTCTCTCTCTCTCCCTCTCTCTCTGTCTGCCCTCTCTCTCTCTCTCTCACTCCCTCTTACTCTTTCTCTGTGTGTGTGTGTGTGTGTGTGTGTGTGTGTGTGGGTGTGTTTGTGTGTGTGTGTGTGTGTGTGTGTGTGTGTGTGTGTGTGTGTGTGTGTGTGTGTGTGTGTGTGTGTGTGTGTGTGTGTGTGCGTGCAGCTGCCTGTGGGGGAATGCATTCTCTACCTGCAGTGAGTTGAGGTTGTATATCTGTGTGTTTGTCTATTTTCACACTGTTTGAGTGTGTGTGTGTATATTTGTCACTCTCTCTGTGTGCTCCCTGGCCCATTAGTGTGTTTTCACTCACCGTCCGCCCGGCTTTGTCAGCATGTCAGCCGTAAAAAAAAGCAGAATGAAAGTCTCCACCTCCAGGGATTGTCGCTGCACAATGAGCCTGAGAATTCACTTCGTCTTCCCACAAAAAGCCAAGACGCATCCCTCCCCGTTAGGTGTACATTATGGAGACAGATCTGTGCCAGGCTGCTGCGATGTCAGCTGTGTTGTGGGCTGTTCTGACTCCCTGACCAAAGTGGTGTCTCAAGGAGAAGAGGAGTGAGTAGAGAGAGATATGGCTGATGTTTGCCACAGATAAATAAAGCGAATTAGCCTTTAATGACGGGGGTGTTTAGCTCTGGCAGTAAGTGGACCTTCTCTGTGGACGGTGTTTTTCTGTGGTGATGCTCTGTTCTGTTCTCCCTCGTGTGATGTGCTTATATATGCATAGAGACAGACACTGGAATGTAGGCGTATACATTCACACTAGGCCTGACCCCATTTAGTCGACTGGTCGATTGTTTGGTCGATAGGCTGTTGGTTGACCGGGATTTCTTTAGTCGAGCAGTGACAATTTGTTTTTTCATGGTGCAGAAGACGCCTGTCTGATTCGCTGCGTAGGCCACGGGGATGACACAGTCCATCACTCTAAGACACGTGATACTGTAATGCTACATGGTTATGTAAAACATAATGCTGCAGCAGCAGAGAGCAGGAAACAAACATTGCCTTAAGCCTTATTTGAATGGGAATTTTACTAGGGGTGGTCGGTTAATGTAGTTATGAGCACAAGCGCAAAACACCAAATCTGTCATTTTTTGTCCCATCCGAATCTGCCATTCCAGTAAATTGTACATGGCAGGAGAGTATCAATTCCAGCCAGAATAACCCACTGTTTATTGGTGATCTCCTAGGTGAATAATACTAGTCCCGTGCGAATCGACATCCCTGTGTTTTGAGAGAAATGTTTGAGTTTGACAGGTGTTGTTCACCGTTTGAACAAGAAAACAATAACTTATTCAATATGCTGTGCATTGCCTATATATGAAGACCTACATCTATCAACTTTCACAGTGAATGCTTTTGTTCATATGTTTTGTGCGTATTAATTGAATATTGCCAAATGCATCAGTAAAAAATTGTGTGCCTATTTAATATAACCATTTCTGTTAATAGATCACAAAGCAAATCAAATCAAATCAAATGTATTTATATAGCCCTTCGTACATCAGCTGATATCTCAAAGTGCTGTACAGAAACCCAGCCTAAAACCCCAAACAGCAAGCAATGCAGGTGTAGATGCACGGTGGCTAGGAAAAAGCTTTGTGGGGTGGCCAGTCCTCTTCTGGCTGTGCCGGGTGGAGATTATAACAGAACATGGCCAAGATGTTCAAATGTTCATAAATGACCAGCATGGTCAAATAATAATAAGGCAGAACAGTTGAAACTGGAGAAGCAGCACGGCCAGGTGGACTGGGGACAGCAAGGAGTCATCATGTCAGGTAGTCCTGAGGCATGGTCCTAGGGCTCAGGTCCTCCGAGAGAGAGAAAGAAAGAGAGAAAGAGAGAATTAGAGAGAGCACACTTAAATTCACACATGACACCGAATAGGACAGGAGAAATACTCCAGATATAACAAACTGACCCTAGCCCCCCGACACATAAACTACTGCAGCATAAATACTGGAAGCTGAGACAGGAGGGGTCAGGAGACACTGTGGCCCCATCCGAGGACACCCCCGGACAGGGCCAAACAGGAAGGATATAACCCCACCCACTTTGCCAAAGCACAGCCCCCACACCACTAGAGGGATATCTTCAACCACCAACTTACCATCCTTAGACAAGGCCGAGTATAGCCCACAAAGATCTCCGCCACGGCCTAAAGGTTTGGAAACGATGAGTTCACTTTCACATCCATAACCTTAAAACGCATCTGAAGATTAAGTTCACTGTTTAGCTCACATCTGAGGGCTGGGGTGCATTTAGGACGTCTACTGCGGATCCCTAAAATATCCTAATGATTATAATCACACTTCCTCAATTCAAGTATTTTGGCGACACTCTACCAAAGATGGTTAAGATGGTATGGTTTAGACACTTGCGAACCAAGCTGGAGTTATCAGTGTAGCCTGTTATAAAATATATATAACACTTTTTTGGTTACAACATGATTCCATATGTGTTATTTATATAGTTTAGATGTCTTCACCATTATTATTATTAAAAATAGTAAAAATACAGAAAACCCTTGAATGAGTAAGTGTGACTAAACTTTTGACTGGTACTGTATATAAAGCCTTATTACAGCAGACTAAAAACAGTTGCATGCATTTATGAATTGTGGTTCATTTATTATTTAGGCTAATTATTCAAAGCTTCCTTTGTTATTTAATTTCAAAACAAAAATGCTTGATTGCATTTCAAAGCATGAATGTTTCGTACGCTGTGTGATGGCATGAACAAATTAATGATTGATTGATACAGTAGCCTATATATTGAAATACGATATTAAGACGAAACCAAAAATGTTCTGCCTGTTTGGAAGTGTAAACAACACTAAATAAATGAGGCCTACAGCTGGATGGTGGTTATACAAGGCTGCTATACGAAGCCTACTAATGATAACGCCATGACTTATTATTAGAATGATGTTCATAATAATAATTGTAATAACAATAAGAAGGAGATCAAGAAAATTAAGGGTATAGTAGCGAGAGCTGCGTGTGTCACGATCGTCGTCTGAGGAGGAGTAGTTGGAAGGATCAGAGGACCAAAATGCAGCGTGGTATGTGTTCATCGTGAATTTAATAAACAGAGAACACTTGAACAAAATATACAAAACAATAAACGAAAAATGACTGGTAAGCTATAAGAACTGTGCTGACACAAGCAACTAGCATAGACAATCACCCACAACCCACAATGACAAAACAGGCTACTTAAATATGGTTCCCAATCAGAGAGAATGACTAACACCTGCCTCTGATTGAGAACCATATCAGGCCTAACACAGAAACAGACAAACTAGACATACAACATAGAATGCCCACTCAGATCACAACCTGACCAAACAAAACATATAAACATACAAAGCAAACTATGGTCAGGGCGTGACAGCGTGCATATTATGTGTGACAAACAGGTGCTGTTAGATCACAATATTATTTTTATCCTGTTTGGAACAGTGTAAACACTAAATAAATTAGAAGTAATACCAGTCTGTTCTAACAGAAAAACAAATATAAAGCCTTCATTACAGCAGAGCAAAGCTTAAAAATGGCTTTATCCACCATTTTGCCATTCATGAGGCTTGGTTCTCACGGAATCAGAAGGCTATTAAACAAACACTCAAATGGGCAAAGGGAAGCCAGATTTGTCTTATTTCTGTAGATATAAACTCAACAAAAAAATAATTGTCCCTTTTTCAGGACCTTGTCTTTCAAAGATAATTCGTAAAAATTCAAATAACTTCACAGATATTCATTGTAAAGGGTTTAAACACTTTCCCATGCTTGTTCAATTAACCATTAACAATTAATGAACATGCAACTGTGGAAAGGTCATTAAGACACTAACAGCTTACAGATGGTAGGCAATTAAGTTCCTAGTTATGAAAACTTAGGACACTAAAGAGGCCTTTCTACTGAAAAACACCAAAGAAAGATGCCCAGGGTCCCTGCTCATCTGCATGGCCGTGCCTTAGGCATGCTGCAAGGAGACATGAGGACTGCAGATGTGGCCAGGGCAATACATTGCAATGTCCGTACTGTGAGACGCCTAAGACAGCGCTACAGGGAGACAGGAAGGACAGCTGATCACCCTCGCAGTTGCAGACCACGTGTCACAACACTCACACAGGATCGGTACATCCGAACATCACACCTGCGGGACAGGTACAGGATGGCAACAACAACTGCCCGAGTTACACCAGGAACTCACAATCCCTCCATCAGTGCTCAGACTTTCCGCAATAGGCTGAGAAAGGCTGGACTGAGGGCTTGTAGGCCTGTTGTAAGGCAGATTCTCACCAGACTTCACCGACAAAAACGTTGTTTATGGGCACAAACCCACTGGACCAGACAGGACTGCCAAAAAGTGCTCTTCACTGACAAGTCGCGGTTTTGTCTCACCAGGGGTGATGGTTGGATTCACATTTATCATCGAAGGATTGAGCGTTACACCGAGGCCTGTACTCTGGAGCGGGATCGATTTGGAGGTGGAGGGCCGTCATGGTCTGGGGTGGTGTGTCACAGCATCATCGGACTGAGCTTGTTGTCATTGCAGGCAATCTGAACTATGTGTGTTGCAGTGAAGACATCCTCCTCCCTCATGTGGTACCCTTCCTGCAGGCTCATCCTGACATGACCCTCCAGCATGACAATGCCACCAGCCATACTGCTCGTTCTGTGAGTGATTTCCTGTAAGACAGGAATGTCAGTGTTCTGCCATGGCCAGGCAAGAGCTCAGATCTCAATCCCATTGAGCACGTCTGGGACCTGTTGGATCGGAGCGTGAGGGCTAGGGCAATTCCCCCCAGAAATGTCCGGGATCTTGCAGGTGCCTTGGTGGAAGAGTAGCAAGAACTGGCAAATCTGGTGCTGTCTATGAGGAGGAGATGAACTGCAGTACTTAATGCAGCTGGTGGCCACACCAGATACTGACTGTTACTTTTGACTTTGCCCCCCTCTTTGTTCAGGGACACATTATTCCATATCTGTTAATCACATGTCTGTGGAACTTGTTCAGTTCATGTCTCAGTTGTTGAATCTTGTTATGTTCATGCAAATATTTTACACATGTTAAGTTTGTGTTAAGTTTGTGGGACGCTAGAAATGCACTCTCTCAGGATTGCGCATGACAAAGCTCTGCGACACGGTAGGGTCCACTCATTCAGACTGGTCTTACTCCCTCATTTCTAAGAATACAAGCCTGAAACATTTTCTAAAGACTGTTGACTGTTGAATTCTCAGGTTTTCGCCTGTCAAATCAGTTATGTTATACTCACAGACTCTATTGTAACAGTTTTGGAAACTGTAGAGTGTTTTCTATCCATATCTACCAGTTATGTGCATATCATATCTTCTGGGCCCGAGTAGCAGGCTGCTTAATTTGGGCATGCTTTTCATCAAAAATTCCAAATGCTGAGAGGTTAAGTGTGCCTTGATTTGTAAGTAAATCACAGACAATGTCACCAGCAAAGCACCCCCCCCCCCCCACACCATCACACCTTCTCCTCCATGCTTCACTGTGGGAGCCACACATGTAGAGATCATCTATTCACCTATTCCGCATCTCACAAAGTAACGGCGTTTGGAACCAAAAATCTCAAATTTGCACTCTTTTAGACCAAAGGACATATTTTCACTGGTCTAATGTCCATTGCTCGTGTTTCTTGGTCCAAGCAAGTCTCTTCTTCTTATTGGTGTCCTTTAGTAGTGGTTTCTTTGTAGCAATTTAACCATTAAAGCCTGATTCACATTCTCCTCTGAACAGTTGATGTTGAGATGTGTCTGTTACTTGTTCTCTGTGAAGAATTTATTTGGGCTGAAATTTCTGAGACTGGTACCTTTAATGAACGTGTCCTCTGCAGCAGAGGTAACTCTGAGTCTTCCTTTCCTGTGGCGGTCCTCATGAAAGGCAGATTCATCATAGTGCTTGATGTTTCAAAGTTCTTGAAAATTGATTGACCTTCATGTCTTAAATTAATGATGGACTGTCGTTTCTCTTTGCTTATTTGGGCTGTTCTTGCCATAATATGGACTTGGTATTTTAACAAATAGGGCTATATTCTGTATACCAACTCTACCTTGTCACAACACAACTGAAACATATTAAGAAGGAATGAAATTCCACAAAAACATTTAACTTGGCACACCTGTTAATTGAAATGCATTCCAGGTGAATACCTCATGAAGCTGGATGAGAGAATGCCAAGAGTGTGCAAAGCTGTCATCAAGACAAAGAGTGGGTGCTTTGAGTAATCTCAAATATAAAATATATTTTGATTTAACACTTTTTTGGTTATTACATGATTCCATATGTGTTATTTCATAGTTTTGATGTCTTCAATGTTATTCTACAATGAAGAAAGTAGTACAAATAAAGAAAAACCCTTGAATGAGTAGGTGTGTCCAAACCTTTGACTTGTATTGTATATACTGTATTTTTGTTGTTGTTGTGAGAACAGACTCTTTGGTACACTTATTTATTTAGTGTTGTTTTCACTGCAACAAATAGTAAGACAATAATCTAATATTGTAATCTAACAGCAACTATTTGGCACACATAATACTTACCCAATGCGTGCTCCTATACCTTCCTTTTTCTTCATCTCCAGTAGTTTCCACAACTAAGTCAATTAAGTCTTCCACAGATTTGGCTTCCCCTTTCCCTCCTGAGCAACTAGTAAACATTTGCCCGTTTCAAGTTTCTTTTTCACGTCCTCCGCATCCATTTTGCTGTCGACATTACTGTGTTCAGAGTTTGTTATAACCAATTTATTGATGTGTTTATGATAGGCTATAGGTCAGGCCCTATTGGTCACATGCATGTGATTCTTACATGTTTCACATAAAGAGAGCAAGGGATGAAGGAATAGGGCAAATTAGGGATTTCGGAAACAAAACTTTTGAGTCAGAAACAAGTAAGAAACTAAATGGCTGAAATAATGTAGCAGCTTCAGCATGGACAGCGCAGTAAACACATCCTGCGCTGTTGTCACTTTTCGCTGCAGTAGGGAGGAGAGCGAGACAACTTGCACCAGTCACACAGGCACTCACTGTATTTTTTTTTAAACACAGTGTGACCATCAGGCTCTTTCTTGAGTCATTTGTGTGTCTTAATTATTCAATCAAACAGTGTGCTTAAAGCATCAGACAAGCTCAGTGCATATGTTGTTGGTATTATTCAAACTCATAGGGTGTCTATATATGGAAAAATGAGTTTAAACATTTCGTCCAATCAATTGGTCGAAAGAACAGAACCACTCTCGATAGACCAAGATTTTCTTTAGTTGGGGACTGCCCTAATTCACACACACAGTTGCTCATATAACAGCAGTTACATCTCACACATACTCCCCCTATTTCTTCCTCCCCTCTCTCTTATTCTCTCACTCCTTCCCTTCTCTCCATTCTTGTCTTACACACAAACACACACAAACACACACACACACACACACACTGCAGATTTGATGCTGAGCTTAACATAAAGAGAAGTGTGCTCTGTGAAGCATGTATTTATCATTGGGCGTCTAGTTAGGTTAGGTAGACAAGTGATATGTTGTATCAGGTAGAGGACAAACAGTAGGAAACACACACGTACGCACGCTCACACACACACACACACACACACACACACACACACACAAATATGCACACATTGGATCCAGCAGGTCAGCCAAACTCCTGTGTGAGTCAAGCCCTAACTCCGCTGTTATGTCTGCTGGTATTACAATCAGCACACAGACACACACGCACCATAACCTGACCGTTGAGGTAAAAACAATTACCAGTTCCAGGGAAGCACTGTAACAAGTTCAGTTTGAACGCCATCTTCTGTTGCCTTAGGGCTCAACACAGACTCAACACAAAATTCACACACACAAGCGCGCACACACACACACACACACACACACACACACACACACACACACACACACACACACACACAGGGTCGCATGTAGGATCCTTGGGGGTAGTGTCAGAGTGTCATTAGAATCGCTGTCACAGATCTGAGGGCTCCTATTACTGATGCGGGGAGTGATGGTTCCCTGTGCCATCCTATCACTGATGTGGGGAGTGATGGTTCCCTGTGCCATCCTATCACTGATGCGGGGCGTGATGGTTCCCTGTGCCATCCTATCACTGATGCGGGGAGTGATGGTTCCCTGTGCCATCCATCACTGATGCGGGGAGTGATGGTTCCCTGTGCCATCCTATCACTGATGCGGGGAGTGATGGTTCCCTGTGCCATCCTATCACTGATGTGGGGAGTGATGGTTCCCTGTGCCATCCTATTACTGATGCACGGAGTGATGGTTCCCTGTGCCATCCTATTACTGATGCGGGGAGTGATGGTTCCCTGTGCCATCCTATCACTGATGCGGGGAGTGATGGTTCCCTGTGCCATCCTATTACTGATGCGGGGCGTGATGGTTCCCTGTGCCATCCTATTACTGATGCGGGGCGTGATGGTTCCCTGTGCCATCCTATTACTGATGCACGGAGTGATGGTTCCCTGTGCCATCCTATTACTGATGCGGGGCGTGATGGTTCCCTGTGCCATCCTATTACTGATGCGGGGCGTGATGGTTCCCTGTGCCATCCTATTACTGATGCGGGGAGTGATGGTTCCCTGTGCCATCCTATCACTGATGCGGGGAGTGATGGTTCCCTGTGCCATCCTATTACTGATGCGGGGAGTGATGGTTCCCTGTGCCATCCTATTACTGATGCGGGGAGTAATGGTTCCCTGTGCCATCCTATTACTGATGCGGGGAGTGATGGTTCCCTGTGCCATCCTATTACTGATGCGGGGAGTGATGGTTCCCTGTGCCATCCTATCACTGATGCGGGGAGTGATGGTTCCCTTGGAGAGATTTCCAGCAGGTGTGTTCAATGGAAATATTTACAGTCAGATTTATGTGTGTGTGTGTGTGTGTACTTCTTCAATGGCGATCGTTACAGTCAGATTTAGGTGTGTGTGTGTGTACTTATTCAATGGCGATCGTTACAGTCAGATTTATGTGTGTGTGTGTGTACTTCTTCAATGGCGATAGTTACAGTCAGATTTAGGTGTGTATGTGTGTGTACTTCTTCAATGGCGATTGGTACAGTCA
>NC_048591.1:32270514-32280514 GCF_013265735.2 Oncorhynchus mykiss
GAAGAAGGCTTCTTTAAAGCAGAGGAGTACGTGCTGGGAGATTTCTGCTTCTTACGCATAAGGACTAAAGGTGGCAACGCAGCCATCTTGAATCGAGAAATCCAGGATAGCTACTTACTGACAGTGAAAGCCTCTGTCAAAGGGGAGGTTCTGGAGACCTGGACCAAAGTGACGGTCCAGGTCCTGGACATGAATGACCTTCGACCTTTATTCTCGCCCACCACATACTCAGTCACCATAGCAGAAAGTACCCCCCTCAGGACTAGCATAGCACAAGTTACAGCCACTGACGCTGACGTCGGCTCCAACGGGGAATTTTACTACTTCTTTAAGGAGAAAATGGAGCTGTTCGCCGTGCACCCAACTAGCGGTGTGGTCTCCCTCAGTGGGAAACTGAACATTGAGGAGCAGAACCGATACGACCTAGAAATCCAGGCAGTGGACCGCGGGATGAAGTTGTATGGCAATAACGGTGTGAGCAGTACAGCCAAGCTCTTTATGCATGTAGAGCGTGTCAACGAGCATCTGCCAGTCATGAATGTGGTCACCCATGTCCCCTCGTGGTTGGACAAGAACCCTGTGTATGCAGTGGTCACTGTGGAAGACCTGGACAAGGGATTAAATGGAGAGATTGAGTCTGTGTCTATAGTAGCCGGAGACCCTGTGAAGCAGTTTACTCTGGAAAGGTCAGAGGGCGATGAGTTCGCTATCAAAGCATCTGACCAAGTGGACTGGGAGAACTTCCCTTATGGATATAACCTCACTCTTCAGGCCAAGGACAAGGGTGTCCCACAAAAGTTTTCTGCGGTCAGGGTTGTGCACATCATGGTGAAGAAACCACAGGCTGTGGAAGTCAAATTCAAACAGGAGTCGTACGAAATTAGTCTCTTTGAAATCTCACCCCCAGGCATGATCGTAGAGGTGGTGAAAATCACCCCTGAACCAGACGATGCTGAATATATCCTGACCCCCTCGTCAGACTCCTACTACTTCCGGATGAACACCTTAACAGGCGTGATCTCAACAACTCGCTGGTTCACGGAGGTCACCCAGGACGTGTTTGACCTCGAGGTGGTGGAGATGGACAGCGAGCTGAGGGTCAAAGTTCGGGTCTCCATCGAGGACGCCAACGACAACACCCCAACTTTCACTCAGTCTTCGTACGAGGTGTTTGTCAACGAGAGCGTTCCCATGGGATCGACCATTCTGACAGTGTCCGCTGTGGATGGTGATAGCGGGGAGAATGGATACATAACATACAGCATAGCCAGCCTTCAGTCCCTGCCCTTCAAAATCAACCAGTTCTCTGGAATCCTCACCACCACACAGGAGCTGGACTTTGAGTCCTCGTCTGAGAGCTACGTGTTTGTGCTCAGGGCCTCTGACTGGGGTTCCCCCTACAGACGAGAGAGTGAAGTCAACGTAACTGTCCATCTGGAGAATGTGAACGACAACCAACCCTTATTCGAGAAAGTGGCGTGCCAGGGAGTGGTATCTCGGGACTTCCCCACCGACGAGGTGATAACCACCATGTCTGCCATTGACATAGATGAGCTAGAGCTGGTGAAGTACAAGATCCTGGAAGGGAATGAGAGGGGATTCTTCGACCTGAACCCTGACTCAGGGGTCCTGACCCTACGGAGGTCCCTCTCTACTGCCAGTCCTAAAAATGGTATCTTCAGTTTGAAAATAACCGCCACAGATGGAGAGAACTTCTCCGATCCAATGTTCGTGAACATCTCTATTGTTCATGGGAAATCTCCGCCCAAGAACTTCAACTGTAGGGAGACCAGAGTCGCCCAAAAGCTAGCTGAGAAATTACTAAATAAGTCCAAAGCTAGAACCAAGCCCAAGATCGAGGAAGGATTCATTGACCTTTTCTCCGTCAACAGACAGACACCTCAGTTTGACAAGGCCTTTCCCGCAGACATATCAGTATGCGAGGACCTCAAGGTCGGGTCCAGTGTCTTCAAGGTCAACGCCTACGACGGCGACACAGGTTTTAACGGTTTGATTTTGTACGCCATCTCGGATGGAAACACAGACAGCTGTTTCACCATTGACATGGAGAGTGGGTTGATCAGCGTCTTCCTGCCCATGGACAGAGAAAAAAGAGATAGATACCTCCTCAACATCACTATCTACGACCTGGGCCTGCCACAGAAAACCGCATGGAGTCTGCTCACCGTCTACATTGAAGATGCCAATGACAATACACCTCAATTCCTGCAGGAGGGAGGCTATAGAACCGTCATTCCCGAAAACATGGCCATCGGCACCGATGTCATTCAGGTTGAGGCCACTGACAAAGACCTGGGGCCTAATGGAGAAATTGTCTACTCCGTCCTGACCAGCACCACCCAGTTCGGCATCAACAGCTCTAACGGGATTGTGTATGTTGCCGGCCAGCTGGACAGGGAGTTTGTCTCCAACTTCAACTTGAAGATCGAGGCTCGTGACCGTGCAGAGAAAGGGAACCAGAAGTTTTCAGTCACCACTCTGAAGATCTCTCTAGACGACGTTAATGACTGCCCCCCAGTATTCATCCCCAGTGTCTACAATACCCGGGCCCTGGAGGACCTGCCAGTGGGAACCGTGGTGGCCTGGCTCGAGACCCAGGACCCAGACCTTGGCCTGGGTGGCCAGGTTAGATACTCCCTGGCCAATGACTACAACGGGAAGTTTGAGGTGGACAAGGCCAGCGGGGCCATCCGTCTGACCAAGGAGCTGGACTATGAGACGCAACAGTTCTACAACCTCACGGTGAGAGCCAAGGATAAAGGGAGACCTGTCTCTCTGCTGTCTGTCACCTTCGTGGAACTAGAGGTGGTAGATGTAAACGAGAACCTCTACACTCCTTACTTCTCCCACTTCGCCCTCACGGGATCGGTGAAGGAGAGCGCCCGCATCGGGACCACCGTCCTCCAAGTCACGGCCCGGGATGACGACAATGGTAGAGATGGGGCAATCCAGTACTCTATCCGGGATGGGAGTGGACTGGGACGATTCGCCATCGATGAAGAGACGGGTAAGTGCAGATTGCCTGAAAAAAACCTGCTGTTACATGTAATATCGCTGTTTAGATTAGTCTTGATAGTTGGTTTATTCCCTGGATTTATAGGCATTAACAATTGAACATAAAACAGATTACAAGCCTGCGTTGTGTAGATTTGTTTAATTTAACGTTGTGGTGAAGAGCTACAATATCCCCTTAAACTGACTAATGCTGTGTATGAGCCCTGTGTTTTTAATGATGCTGGACCTTATAAGTCCTGTCTCGGCTGTGTGTGTGTGTGTGTGTGTGTGTGAGACGGAGAGAGAGACATGCTCCGGAGGCCAGTCCAGCGGCTGACAAAAAATCTAATTGTGGAGCGGCTGCCGTGTTTGTGGCTGGGGTGTTCTTAAGAAGGTTTAGAGCTGTGATTTATAAGCTTAGCTCCAGTCTGGGAGAGGGCCGTGTTGCCAGATTGAATTACAACTCCGCTATCTTTATTTACATTTAGTCTAGTTGTCATGTCATTTTTGCCTGACCCAGACATTTGGCATCTCTCTGCCTTCTCCACCTAATCCGCCCACCCCTCCTCTTCTACTCTTCTCCCACTCTTGGCTGGAGCTCCGGTAGACCAACTGGGAGGCTTGATGGGCCGTTTGTGACATTCTGCTCCAAGGTATTCTAGGATTTTCCTGATTCTATTTATTTAAAGGCGGCCCGTGCCCGGCCGTGTGGTCCTCCTGTCCACTGGCTAGACGAGGAGGGGCAGAGTAAATTGGTTCATTTCCTATCAGAAGGGAAAGGAGACTGCAGAGTGCAGAGAGAGAGGATTAGGGTTATTATGACATTAGTCCACGGTGTGTGATCTACCTCGTATCCCCCCCCCCGACACACACATACTATATAAATCCTCCATGAAATATGGACCAATAGTAGTTTCCACTTAAAATGGGAAGGGCTTGGATGAGAGGGAACATGGGAGAACAGAGGGGGAGAAGTGGGAGAAGAAGTGGGAGATAGCTTTGAAACGGCATCACCTCCATTCCTGATGGAACGATAAATTATCTTGATGGTTTCAAATTGCCTTTAGATCCCCAGCAAATGGTGCTCTGGGTCCAAGTGATCCTTCATCCCACTCTACGATCGTGCTGTAGAATGAGAATAAGATAACAGGAGAGAGCGAGAGAGACAGAGACAGAGAGAGAGAAAGAGAGAGAGACAGAGAAAGTGACAGAGACAGAGACAGAGACAGAGAAAGAGAGAGAGACAGAGAAAGAGACAGAGACAGAGACAGAGACAGAGACAGAGAAAGAGACAGAGACAGAGACAGAGACAGAGACAGAGAAAGAGACAGAGAAAGAGACAGAGACAGAGACAGAGAAAGAGACAGAGACAGAGAAAGAGACAGAGACAGAGACAGAGACAGAGAAAGAGACAGAGACAGAGACAGAGACAGAGAAAGAGACAGAGAAAGAGAAAGAGACAGAGACAGAGACAGAGACAGAGAGAGAGACAGAGAAAGAGACAGAGACAGAGACAGAGACAGAGACAGAGACAGAGACAGAGACAGAGAAAGAGACAGAGACAGAGACAGAGACAGAGACAGAGACAGAGAAAGAGACAGAGACAGAGACAGAGACAGAGACAGAGAGAGAGAGAGAGAGAGACAGAGACAGAGAGAGAGACAGAGACAGAGACAGAGACAGAGAGAGACAGAGACAGAGACAGAGACAGAGAAAGAGACAGAGACAGAGACAGAGACAGAGAAAGAGACAGAGACAGAGACAGAGACAGAGACAGAGACAGAGAGAGACAGAGACAGAGACAGAGACAGAGAGAGAGACAGAGACAGAGACAGAGACAGAGACAGAGACAGAGAAAGAGACAGAGACAGAGACAGAGAGAGAGAGAGAGAGAGACAGAGACAGAGAGAGAGACAGAGACAGAGACAGAGACAGAGACAGAGACAGAGAGAGACAGAGACAGAGACAGAGACAGAGACAGAGAAAGAGACAGAGACAGAGACAGAGACAGAGACAGAGACAGAGACAGAGAAAGAGACAGAGACAGAGACAGAGACAGAGACAGAGAGAGACAGAGACAGAGACAGAGACAGAGAGAGAGACAGAGACAGAGACAGAGAGAGACAGAGACAGAGACAGAGACAGAGAAAGAGACAGAGACAGAGACAGAGACAGAGAGAGAGACAGAGACAGAGACAGAGACAGAGACAGAGAGAGAGACAGAGACAGAGACAGAGACAGAGAGAGACAGAGACAGAGACAGAGACAGAGACAGAGAGAGA
The DNA here is from genome assembly GCF_013265735.2 of Oncorhynchus mykiss. Classification (NCBI taxonomy): domain Eukaryota; kingdom Metazoa; phylum Chordata; class Actinopteri; order Salmoniformes; family Salmonidae; genus Oncorhynchus; species Oncorhynchus mykiss. The sequence continues at coordinate 32,275,812 of NC_048591.1, forward strand.
CAGAGACAGAGACAGAGACAGAGACAGAGACAGAGACAGAGAAAGAGACAGAGACAGAGACAGAGAAAGAGACAGAGACAGAGACAGAGACAGAGACAGAGAAAGAGACAGAGACAGAGACAGAGACAGAGACAGAGACAGAGAGACAGAGACAGAGACAGAGACAGAGAGAGAGACAGAGACAGAGACAGAGAGAGAGACAGAGACAGAGACAGAGACAGAGACAGAGAGAGAGACAGAGACAGAGACAGAGACAGAGAGAGAGACAGAGACAGAGACAGAGAGAGAGACAGAGACAGAGACAGAGACAGAGACAGAGAGAGAGACAGACACAGAGACAGAGACAGAGACAGAGACAGAGACAGAGACAGAGACAGAGACAGAGAGAGAGACAGAGACAGAGACAGAGACAATCCAACCGACTGCTCCTTTTGTTTGTCATGCATGTTTGCTGGAAACTGATGAAGCCCCAAAGTGGTCCTCGAGCTCAGTTGTAGTCTATAGCCAAGGCCTGGTTGTCTTTTACATTTTCATTTTGGTTTCAGGGAGGAGTAGCCTGACTCAGCATGTTTAGCAGACTGACTCTTTTTTTTCTGGGAAAAACTCATGAACTGTCATCCATTAAACTACTACAGGTCTATAACTACTACTGTTCCTGCTCCTAGCAACAATATTAGTTTGAAGATAATGATAATAAATGCCTCAGCGTGCAACTGCCAGGTCATGTTTTGCAATTTCGTCTTGGATTAATTGCAGTCGGGGAATCGTCCCCAGACTTTTAAGATATATTCTCAGAGGTCATGTTTCAAATGAGCCATTGAACATTTTGACAGACAGGAAATGCAGCCGCACTGCTTCACTCAAGCATTCACCAGGGGCCAGAAAGTCAAACTCTTAGCCCCAATCCATGTTAATCAGTCATAGGCCCCAGATGCAGAATGCTAGTTCCAAACTGTCAAATGACTCATCAGTGATGAAGAATGCAGAATACCAGCAGTATACCATCAGACAGTAGCAGTATACCATCAGACAGTAGCAGTATAGCTAGTTAAAATATGGATCCACATTGCTACATAGAGCTATAAAAGCTTAATTTTTAGATGAAAAAGAGGCTCAGACACTCCCAGAGCTCCGTGTATGTTTCATGATCGATGTTCAAAGCTGAGTCAAACGGGGCCAATGGATACCAGATCTCTTCTGTGATGGAGTGTTACTGTAGGCTCGACCTATATAATTACAGTAAGGATATCATGTCTTTGAAGAGAACTCCAGAATCCATTCCAGAATCCATAGAACTCATGTTGTTGATTTAAAAAGCGGATTGTGTTTAGCTCCCTCCTTTGTAGTTGCGTGTGAAGTCGGGATGCAACAGCCGAGCTGAGCATCACAGTACGTTTACACAGCTGTTGGACTGTCACGTGTGCTCCCTCTCCGGCCTCTAGGTCACCAGCCTGCTCTTTATGGCGCACACCTGTCACCATCGTTACGCGCACCTGCGCGTCATCAGACTCACCTGGACTCCATCATTTCCCTGATTACCTTCCCTTTATATGCCACTCCCTTTGGTTCCTTCCCCCGGGCGTTATTGTTTCTGTTCCTGTGTCATGTCTGTGCGTTGTTCGTGTTACTTGTTTTATATTATGCTCCGTTTATTTTATTAAAACACTCACTCCCTGAACTTACTTCCCGACACTCAGTGCACATCGTTACATGGACGTCGTTTAGTGCTTGGACTGGAAGAGAGGATGTGACAGTCAGTCGACTGCAGGTTGAAACAAACCACCTGGGAAACCCATAGGGGGAGAATTCCACAGTAACGGAATTACTCTTTGATTCAGTTGTTTCACTTTAAAATGCAGAAGGACTACTTCAAACAATTTCCATTGAAATATGTACAAAAACTAATTTAGTGGAAGAACTGTGTAAATGCCAACTTTGGTAACGGAATTACGGTATAATCTCCCTCAGGTTTTTATGTGACCACATTTTCCAAAAACTCGGTTAAATATCTGCTCTGAATTAACATTCACAGATGTCCGGAGAAAGAATGGGGTGTCAGCTATGACATGGCACATTGAGTAAAATGTTGTATTTTTGCTTATTGAAGTGGATTTAAACCCGTTAATGGTATTACGGTAACATAATTACATCATGGGTCCCTGAGCTGTACTACACATAAATGCATTATTATGGATATGAGTTCCTTGGTCGCCATGGCGCCATAAGGTCGCCTAGGCAGACAGCTTTTTATGTTTTTTGATAACATTTTTAAATTTTGATATACGTTTTATTTTGTAGCTTAGTAAGTACTGAGTATACAAAACATTATGAACACCTGCTCTTTCCATCACATAGACTGACCAGGTGAATCCAGGTGAACGCTATGATCCCTTATTGATGTCACCTGTTAAATCCACTTCAATCAGTGTAGATGAAGGAGAGGAGACAGGTTAAAGAAGGATTTTAAAGCTTTGAGACAATTGAGACATGGATTGTGTATGTGTGTCATTCGGAGGGTGAATGGGCAAGACAAAATATTTAAGTGCCTTTGAAATGGGGTGGTAGGTGTCAGGCGCACCGGTTTCTGTCAAGAACTGCTAGGCTGCTGGGTTGTCACGCTCAACAGTTTCCCGTGTGTATCAAGAATGGTCCACCACCCAAAGGACATCCAGCCTGCTTGACACAACTATGGGAAGTATGGGAGTCAACATGGGCCAGCATCCCTGTGGAACGCTTTCGACACCTTGTAGAGTCCTTGCCACAATGAATTGAGGCTGTCCTGAGGGAAAACTCGATATTAGGATGGCGTAGTTTTGTCAAGATAACCCATAGGCTGGCTAGCTAGCTTTTGTTTTTATTTGAAACTGGAGATGGCACTGGCTTGGACATCAAAGTGTTTTTTGTAGTTTTGAGTGGATTTCTCAGTTCAAGTTTGGACTATCCCAATAATTGATGTGTAGTAGGTCTCCGGCGCTTTATCGAAATCTAACAGATGTCGGCTTCACACAGATGGGTGCTACATGTTGTCTGAGGAGAATCTACCCACAGAGTCTGCAGAACAGCTGGGGATGGCAGAAAAGCTGGTCCTCTGATGTGACCACTTACTCAAGTCTTCTTCAGGGCATCAGAGGACCTGAGAACAGCGTGGCGGAGGAGAGTGCTGAAGGTGGAGAGTGATGGCTCTTGACTGACTTTCAGGGGAGTGTAGTATACTTGGCCTACATGCAGCCCACCGTAGTTCTACTGTATTGTATTGTACTGTACTCTGCTGAGCTCTACTCACTGTGCTGTACTGTACTGTGCTATTCAATCTTGTGAAACATACAGTATGTCTGTAATAGGTTCAGATTTGGTCCAGTCTAGTCTGTCTGTGGACGTTAAAAATAACATCAAGACTAGGGTGGACTGGAAAAAAAGAGAGGGGGCTCATGGGTAGGTGTCAATAAGAGATGGGAGAGGTGACATTAACTGGAGTGGGAGTGGGAGAGAGAGAGAGAGAGAGGGGGGGGCGAGAGAGAGAGAGAGGGGGGGGAGAGCGAGAGATAGAGGGGGGGATAGGTAGAGAGAGAGGGGGGGGGAGGGGGGAGAGTGAGAGAGAGAGTGGAGGAGAGGGAGAGAGGTGGTAGAGTGGAGGAGAGGGAGAGAGAGAGAGAGAGGGGGGAGAGAGAGAGTGGAGGAGAGGGAGAGAGAGAGAGGGGGGAGAGGGAGAGATAGAGGGGGGATAGGAAGAGTGCGCGGGGGGGGAGGGGGAGGGAGAGAGGGAGAGTGAGAGAGAGTGGAGGAGAGGGAGGGAGAGAGAGAGGGGGGAGAGAGAGAGTGGAGGAGAGGGAGAGAGAGAGGTGGGGGAGAGGGAGAGAGTGGAGGAGAGGGAGAGAGAGAGGGGGGAGGGAGAGAGGGGGGGATGGAGAGAGAGGGTGGGGAGAGGGAGAGAGAGGGTGGGGAGAGGGAGAGAGAGAGTGGAGGAGAGGGAGAGAGAGAAAGGGGGAGAGAGGGAGAGAGAGAGAGGGGGTAGGGGGGGGGAGGGAGAGAGAGAGAGTGGAGCAGAGGGAGAGAGAAGGGTTGTCCAGACTCAGACTGTTTTAACACTTGGTTTGGCCACCAGACAACAGTAAGAGAAAGAAAACAGATGAGCTGAACACAACAGTATGCCAGTAGAAAGGAGGGCAGTTGACCAAACTGTGGTTTGTGACTATAATTTGAAGCTAATTCAGTTGCAGTAATTATGTTACAACTGGGTATTTACGTCAACATTACGGTGTTTTGATGTGTTTCTAATACTTTTAAGACTTTTTCTAACACCCCTTTCTATCGGTTTATCCAGAAATCAAAGCCCTTATTTATGCATCATTTTGAAGATGGAAAATAGTTGAAAAATGTATCTATACCTTCATTTCCCCAAAATATAGACACTTTCATTTCACACCAAATTTAATATGCTCTTTTGAACTTCAGATTTGCTCATTGGTTCTTTTCGTTGGAAATGCCTGGGAACACTCTGGTTAGACTCTCACTCTAGGGTTGAGGGTTCAGAGTTCATAGAGGGGTCAGAACCCTGTCATCACCAGATGAAGAGGTTATTTTCATCCCTCTCATGAAGACATATCGGTCCTGTTGTGTTGTAGACCTCTTGTTAGCTAGGGAACCTGGATTTGTGACACTTAATCAAATACTGACACACACACACACACACACACACACACTAG
>NC_048591.1:32283014-32298014 GCF_013265735.2 Oncorhynchus mykiss
CTTTATACTCTCCTCTCTCCTAAGAGGACACACTTTAGAGTTAGGATACTTAATCACAATGTCACATGTCTCTGGGAACCTCTGTTTGTGGAGGGAGGGAGAGGGAGAGAGAGAAAGAGATATTAAAGAGAGAGAGAGATAATAGAGAGAGAAGGATGGAACGAAAGAGAGAGAGAGATAATAGAGATCAGGATATATAAAAGAGAGACAGATTATAGAGAGGAAGTGAGATAATAGAGAGAAAGATAGATAATAGAGAGAAAGAGATATAATAGAGAGAAAGAGATAGAGGAAGAGAGATAATGGAGAGATAATAGAGAGAAAGAGATAATAGAGAGTCATATAGATAATAGAGAGGAACATAATTAATAGAGAGATAATAGAGAGGAAGATATAAAATAGAGAGAAAGATATATAATGGAGAGAAAGATAGATAATAGAGTGGAAGAGAGATAATAGAGAGAAAGTTATATAATAGAGAGGAAGATAGATAATCCAGAAGAAGAGAGATAATAGAGAGACATATAGATAATAGAGAGGAAGAGAATTAATGAATAGAGAGATAATAGAGAGGAAGAGAGATAATAGAGAGAAAGCGAAAGTAGAGAGAAAGATAGATAATAGAGAGGAAGAGAGATAATAGAGAGAAAGGTAGATAATAGAGAGGATGAGAGATGATAGAGCGAAAGAAAGATAATAGAGAGAACTAGAGATAATAGAGCGGAAGTTTGAAAATAGAGAGGAAGAGAGATAATGGAGAGGATGAGAGATAATAGATATAATAGAGAGATAATAGAGATGAAGATAGATAATAGAGAGGAGGATAGATAATAGAGCGAAATAAAGATAATAGAGAGAAATAGAGATAATAGAGCGGAAGAGAGATAATAGAGAGGAAGAGAGATAATGGAGAGGACGAGAGATAATAGATATAATAGAGAGAGATAATAGAGAGGAAGATAGATAATAGAGAGGAGGATAGATAATAGAGAGAAATATAGATAATGGAGAGGAAGATAGACAATAGAGAGGAAGAGAGATAATAGAGAGGAAGAGAGATAATAGAGAGGAAGAGAGATAATAGAGAGAAAGCGAGATAAGAGAGGAAGAGAGATAATAGAAAGGAAGAGAGATAATTGAGATGAAGAGAGATAATAGAGAGCAAGTGATAATAGAGAGGAAGAGAGATAATATAGAGGAGGAAAGATAATAGAGATAAAGAGAGATAATAGAGAGACTGCGAGAAGAGAGGAAGAGAGATAATAGAGAGGAAGATAGATAATAGATAGGAAGATAGATAATAGAGAGAAAGAGAGATAATAGAGAGGAGGAGAGATAATAGAGAGGAAGATAGATAATAGAGAGGAAGATAGATAATAGAGTGGAAGATAGATAATAGAGAGAAAGAGCGATAATAGAGAGGAGGAGAGAGAAATAAAGAGAGATAATAGAGAGGAACATAGATAATAGAGAGAAAGATAGATAATAGAGAGGAAGATTGATAATAGAGAGGAAGATAGATAATAGAGAGAAAGATAGATAATAGAGAGAAAGAGAGATAATAGAGAGGAGGAGAGATAATAGAGATAAAGAGAGATAATAGAGAGACTGCGAGAAGAGAGGAAGAGAGATAATAGAGAGGAAGATAGATAATAGAGAGGAGGATAGAAAATAGAGAGAAAGATAGATAATGGAGAGGAAGATAGACAATAGAGAGGATGAGATATAATAGAGACAAAGAGAGATAATAGAGACAAAGAGGTAGAAAGCAAAGAAGGGGAAAAGGGAATTGTGAGATCATGATATATTTATTATGTCCGATACTACCCCCTTTTGTTTTCACAGCAAAACCTGCTTTGTGGGGAGGATTGAATGTGGCCGCTGAATAGGAGACAGAGAGAGAACTGCCAAGGCAGAACCTACGGTCTCATACATTACTTTGCTGCCTGGGAAATCCTTGACTCTAACTGTTAAGCATGTGTGTGTGTATGCATACACGTGTGTGTGTGTGTGTGTGTGTGTGTGTGTGTGTGTGTGTGTGTGTGTGTGTGTGTGTGTGTGTGTGTGTGTGTGTGTGTGTGTGTGTGTGTGTGTGTGAGTGTGTGTGTTCTGTTAAAAGAAGGAGAAGTCAGTGCTTGGATCTGAACAGCTGTAATGAAGTTATGAAAACAATGAGAAAAATGACTGCATGAAGGAGAAAAAGCACAAGTGTGCAGACAAATACTGTACACACACACACACACACACACACACACACACACACACACACACACACACACACTATATTTCACATTTAGAGGGTATGAAGTATCCTTCTTCTGCCCTCTAAGTCTTTTTAGCAGAATAGAGCTGGACTGTTTTATCTGCTACGCTCCCCTCAGCTCACTGCACACAAATTGCTGAATGTATTCTTGATTTCCTGCATGTGGAGAAAATAACATTGGTAATGATAGCTTGTGGTTTCCCCATGCTGGAGGAGTGCAGAACGGAGTCCGGCGTATATATTTCAGTAAGAGAGCACTGCGCCGCGGAAAGCAATTAGGATTAAAAACCTGAGCGAGTACACGCTCTACACAGCAAACATATATATCCTACGCCAGGGATCATCAACTACATTCAGCTTTGGGGCGATTTTTTCTTGAGCGGATGGTCAGGGGGCTGGAACATAATTCCAAATAATTTGTAGACTGCAAATTGACAGCAAGAAGCCCAAACAGATATAATGTTTGACTAAAACATAATCATTTCAAACCTTTCTTATGTTTCTATACGACCACATTGTGTCTCTCTTATCCGTGGGAATAGTTGGAAACAGATTTCTTAAAGGAAAATCACTTGGAGCTGATTTCCTAATGTTTTTTTACAGTCTATTATGTCCAACAATGAACATTTTATTTTTTATTTGTATTTTTTCTCAGAAAACTTGGGGGGCCAGATTAAACCACCCGCGGGCCAAATTTGGAACGTGAGCCGCCAGTTGGGGAACCCTGGCCTATGCAATACACACAGATGAAGGCATTCATTCACCTTCCAAGCACACACACATATTCATGCGTCTTCCACCCATACACAGGTAGGCGGAGTTATCAAACACAGTTGTAAATAGTAAGCACACAGGACAAACACAAACAGCCTACATCAACTTAAAACCATACTGTACATCTGGCGCAGATACACGCTCACACTCTAGACACAGTGTTCTCCAATACAGTACAGGCCTGCAGGTAGGAACTCTGAACAGTGTGCTGTTGTGTGTCTGATGTCAGTGAAAGAGAGATGTTTGTTCTGCTGCATTATTTATAGGCCTTTATTTGGCCCTGAGACTTCTGTTGCCTGCTGGCACCTTCTATGTGTGTATGTGTGCGTGAGTGTGTGTGTCTGCATACGTGTTGATACGTGTATGTAAGCCTGCATATCAGTTACCTGTGTGTGTTTACTTTGTTGCGTGTCTGTGCCTTGGTTAAAGTGTGTGTTTGTGTGTTTATATGTGTGTGTGTCTGAGCCTCAGGTCGTCACATGGAAAACCCGTCCAACTCGTGTTACAGCAGGCCATGACTGCAGATTCCTCAGCCCATGAGGTCTCTATTATAATGGCTGGGTGGATTTGTCACCGTTTGTCATCTCTTCCTGTGAGCCACCAAAGGCCACCCAGCCTGCTATATGACACCGTAGACACACGAACATACACACACACATGCACACGCACGCACACACACACACACTGCTCCACATGTGGTTACATTGCTTTTAACATTTGGAGAGACCTAATTAGCGTTAGCGACACGCCTAGGCTACGGACAGGAATTATACCTGGGGTCTTAGAGTTAGCCTGTTAGCACTGTCATGACTGTCCTGATCAGGTCAGGTTACATGAGACCACAACCCTACAGATTATCTCTCAACCCCAACAGAGGAGGAGAGATCTAGGGGTATGAAGATGTGGGGTTTTTATGACCCCTCACGCCCCTGGTAAATCTCAGGCCACAGAAAAATTCCTTTGTCCTGTTACTATGGAGAACCAGCCTCAGATCATTAAACATGAAATAAAGGGACTTTGGAACAATGGTTTACGTCAGCCACAATGGTGGTCATGACGATAGATGGAATATGAAAATGTATGTCATTTTTGTTTTGTTATTAAAGGTTAATAGATGACGTTATTACGAAAACATTGTAACGTTAACAGTTTACCTAGTATATGTTTGATGTTTATACATTGTACGTTGTATTGAAAATGTCCAAATCAAAGAGAATGTTTTGGTAAAGATGAAATGTGAAGTTAGTTGTCTAAAATTGGATTTGAGTAAAATCTAGACCTTGCCCATAACTTGGTACGCCCAGAGAATTGCCTTAAAGGCGGATACGCCCACTTCTGACCCGAGGGTATAAAACCTGTGAGTGAAGAATTAACAGATCAGACTAAGTGACCCAAGCTGCAGCCGAGGTCTAAAAAGTAAACGAACCCAAAACGCAACACAAGTTTGAAGACAAATAAATATTTTTCTACCAAAGCTACGGATGAGTAGCTGTGTCTAAGCGGGTGAATTCAAGTCGAACCACCTAGCCTCCAATCCTCACCGAATCGGGGTATCTACACTGTTTCATTCCTACGCTGTGAGCTCTGAGCTACAGAGCTGTCTGTCCTCAGAAGAGCCCTTCCAGAACAAGGGCGAGGGAACAGACTCCTAAGCCAAAAGGACACTGACATCGCGAGGACAACCAAAGAGTTGCGCCGGAGAAGTGCATCATTGAGCAGCCTGAACGGTCCACGTGGAGAACCCACGGAGACCTTCCCCACGTAATTACATCATTATATTCTGACCCATAAGAGCGGCAGTTTGGGGCAAGGCTAGGGTTAGAATAAGCATAGCTGACAAATTCACCCAAATGTATATTTCTCCATGTACTTTCTCTTTTTCTCTCTCTTTTAAATCCCCATTTGGGTAACACGCGCCATAGTGTGTTGGCCCGTTATACTAAGTTCTAATCAATAGCCTGGAATGTGTTTTTGTGTATGTATATCTTTTATCATCATTTTAGCTTTCTAGGAAATAAATACTCAACTAAGATTGGTGTGGTACGAACTGAGACCCGGGTCCGTGCAGATTCCCGGATTATGTGAGGTTCAGAACGAGACTGTAGAGGTAGCTGGTTAATTAGCGGCTGTTGTAAAATCAATATTCTGATATTCTTTGAGTTAATTTGGGAAATAGAAACTCAATAAAACAAATTTTCCCATGGTGCCCCAGGTTAACTTCTTGACGCACCCATCCCGTTAGCGGTTATCATTTTCATCAACACCCGCTGAATTGCAGCGCGCCAAATTAAAATTAAAATACTAAACATATTTAATTTTCATGAAATCACAAGTGCAATATAGCAAAACACAGCTTTGTTTATCTCTCTGCGCACGGAACCCGGTAGCGGGATGAAATTCGACAACATACGGTGATCGCTACATAAATAGTCATATTAAACATTCATGAAAATACAAGTGTCTCACATGTATCGAAAGCCTAGAATCTTGCTAATCCAACTGCGTTGTCAGATTTAAAAAAGGATTTACTACGAAAGAATACGATGCGATTATCTGAGGATAGAGGCCAATAAAAAACAACTATTTCAACCAGCACAGGCGTAACAAAATCACAAACTGCAATAAAATAAATTGTTTACCTTTGACGATCTTCCTCTGTTTGCAATCCCAATGCTCATCGTTACACAATGAATGGTCTATTGTTTGATAAAATCTATTTTTATAGCCTTACACGAAACATTTTGTGAACCGCTTGTGTCGTGAATTCCGTCTCATTCCATTTTCGACGACACACTCGAGGTAAATACACACACAAAACGTGACTTTTCCAGTCATGTTTGGTTTCATTGCAATCAACTGGTTTGTTTTTAACACAACCAAACCTCATGGGTCATTTCGCGGGACGTATTGACTGAAAGAAAACGATTTGAAGACAACAAGTAATGACATCATTGTGCACCAGTGATTTGCCCGCTGTTTGGTTGATTGACTGTATTTTAACCCAATGACCACTGATCGTCTTGAAATCGAACTGGGTAGATAGCCAATGAGCTGAGGAAAACGGCAATATGTAATGTTTATGTGTTGGAAGACCAACCCATGTAGTAAACTCCGGCATAAAGAGGGTCATTCGCCATTGAAGTTTCATATCGGAAAGAGCAACGCATGTTGCGCACAGCATTGTTTTGGTAAAGCGCATATTCAGCTGTTTATACAGTATATCAATCAGTATGGTGACTAAGTCAGGGAAAGCTAAATCTAAGTCTAGATATACAGATGTACACACAATTTTTGAAGAAATTGATCGAAGACGATTCATTTAGCGATTCCCAAATGGAGGAATATTTTTTGAACGGAGAGGACATATTTTTGGACTGGTAAGTTCTTCTCATGCTAATGCCGTTGTTTGAAATTAATAATATAAAATATTATTTGTGAAATGAAATAGCCTATTTGAGGCTGTTGAGGGGAGGGCAGGCCCACAACAATGGCCAAAGTGAAATGGAGACAGTAGATACAGCTGGTCTGTTGTAATATAATAAAGACAGAGGATCTAGCTGGTCTGTCATAATATAATAGAGACAGTAGATCTAGCTGAAATGTCATAATATAAATGAGACAGATCTAGTAGCTCTATAATAATATATTCAACCTTATGTTCCCTGTACTCTATACATATGTTTATTATACCTGTTAATACAGGGCTCATATGTGAAACTATTCTAACTGAACATTTTCTTTCACAGTGACACTGACTCCGAATGGGAGCCCCCAGTGCCAAGGTGTCCATCCCCCACTGAAGCTGGTTCATCCAGCTCCTGCCGCAAGTGGTGTTCATCTGCCCAAATGTATTTCTGCAGCAATGGATGTGCTAGGGCACCTGGCATCAGCAGCATAATATTGTGTAGAGGACTGAGGGTCTTCCAAATATTGAAAGTGTTATTTTGCAAATGTATATATATATTTTTTTTTTCATGTTTTTTCTCAATTTTTTGGGGGGAGGGGGGTGTGTTAGAATACCATTTTGGTATTTTGTATATAGTTATTCCATTCAAAATGTATAACTTCACCAATTTGGCCACTTGGGTACATTTGGGCTACTTGTGTTAAGAAGTTAATGAGTTAATAATTGCTTGATTCAGTTAATCACGCAATTAGAAACCTTTAATAATTCGATGAGCAACAGTCGTTACATTAACTAATACAACGTCACGACAGCACTTTGGCTAATGCTATCATGCTATCACCAATGTATCACCACTGACAGTTCCATTATAGTAGATAAAGACACAGTAGCAAATTCTGCATTTCTAAAACGAGAGAAATGTGAATGTTGATGTTTTTAGCACTGTGTTTATGCATGTGATTGGGAGCATTGGTTTTAATTAGGCTTTGAGGAGAAAATTGTTGTTTGTGTGTCAGGAGGCTTCCGCTTCGTTCTAGAGATCATCAGTGTGTGTGTTTGTATATTTGTGTAAAAGAGAGCCCTGTTCTTGTGCATATTTTGCCCAGCCTGCTTCCCACCCCTCCACCCCCACAGCACAAGCCATCCTCTGAGATGGTCACATGATGCATCACCACAGGGGTTAGAGGTCACCTAGAATAAGCCAACAAGGAGATAGCTCTGATCTCAGCTGCCAGTGTACAGAAGCTCAGCCAATCAGCTTCTAGCAAGTCCTGAGGACTAGATATGGAGATATCTCCCATAATGACATGCTTTAGTTTGACTGTGGGCACACTGGGCAGGAGGTTATTCCGTGGGAAATAGCTAATCTTCTTTGAAAATGTTCTTTATTGGGTAGAGATACAAAAAAAAGTCAAATATTTAAAAGTTGAAAAAAAAAAGTAAAAAAGTAAATTGTTATGTTCATGTTTTATGGATTGGTGTGCGACGGGTTCTTGTACCCACATTTCTTTTGTTATGGACTTTGGTTTTGGAGTATATTAAAGTACTATAGTAATTAAATAGTTATTAAAATACTCCAATTATACCAAGTTTAATTCTCCTGGTCTTGACTTCCCTGCCACCTACATACACGACGTGACAACAGTACATGTTATGTCATACATCTAGGTAATAACCAACCTGATCTCATAGTTTCACTTCGGAATTTGTCGCATTGTGGATTAACGTTTTTTACACATTAGTACTGCATGGTTACATTGTGCTGTTTCCATGAAGTATCATTAAGTACTCTCCCGTCTTGCTAGAGCGTTTTGTGATCTGCCGTGCAGTGATCCAAGCAGCGCACTCTGGCTCCGAGACTCATGAGTTCACGCCCAGTGCTGTGCCATCGTTGTTTTGTATTGTGAGTGCAGAGGAAGCCATATCCACTTCCTCAGGACCTTCTCAATCGTCCAAAATCAAAGGCTATTTGTAGTGACCAGGCTGGTCGTAACATAGACCTAGGCCTATATGCTATAGTTTGTAGACTATATGCTGATGTGTCTGGTACACACAAACACACAAACACACACACTGTGACTGTCATCTGTCTCTCACCTCCTAGCTGAACGGTGGTCAATACATCCAGAAACAATGTGTTAACACCTCTCTTCTGTCTGTGGCAACTATTTCAACACTTTTCTATGTGTTCATGTCATCCATCATTAACACTATACTCTCTCCCCTTTCACACTTCATCAAACACACACACACACACACACACACACACACACACACACACACAGTGATGGCAGAGCCCAAAGCACAGAGCTTCATGCTGCCTCTGACACCTCGTTAGTGCGTTAATTGCTTTATTCTAATGTGAAGCCATTTTTCATGTCACAAGATGAGTGGAGGAGAGAGAGACAGAGAGAGAGAATACAAAAGAAAGAGTGCCAGAAGCCCTTATCTATCTATTTCTACAGCACACTCAATCTGCTGACATGGTGTGTGTGTGTGTGTGTGTGTGGGTGTGTGTGTGAAAGAGAGAGAGATTGTTTAAGTAATGTTCCTCTCTTCAGACAGCCAGACTGTCTGTGTTTATGTTTCTGGCTGGATGCAAACAACAAAAACATAATCATTAAACAAAACAGAACTAGAAGTCTGCATCGAATGACAATCAGAAGACCAAAACAACAAGAGAGAACTTATCTTTGATAAGAACTTCTGGAAGAACAGAAATATGTATTGGAATCACAAGGGACTGGAGGAGAATCAATGGAAAACCATGATTAACTACTCGTGGTATGATTGTGGTAAAGTACAGGAACTCCAAGTCCTTTTGTTCTCCCAATTTGGATTACCTCACTATAAAATGCCTACCGCATTACCTCCCAAGAGAATTGTCTTGAGTCATCGTCACATTGTGTTTGTTTCCCCTCAAGCCCCCTCAAGTCTCTCAAGGAAGGGGAGAGGGGATACCTAGTCAGTTGCACAACTGAATGCATTAAACCAACCCCTCTGAATCAGAGAGGTGAGGGGGGCTGCGTTAATCAACGTCTATGTCATCAGCGCCCGGGGAGCAGTTGTTGTTGGGGGTTAACTGACTTGCTCAAGGGCAGAACAGCAGATTTTTTCCCACCTTGCCACCTTGGGGATTCGAACAAGCAACCTTTCGCTCTTAACCACAAGGCTACCTGCCGAACTACACTGGACTTTGTGCAAACTGGAAAACGCATATCCTGAGGCCACATTTATTGTAGCTGGGAACTTTAATAAAGCAAATCTAAGGAAAACGCTATTGAAGTTTTATCAACACATCGCCTGCCCTACTCACTCATCCAGAACTCTTGACCATTACTACTCACCCTTCCAGGATGGCTACAAGGCCCTCCACTGCATTCCCTTCGGCAATCAGATCGCACCTCTATTCTGCACCTCCCTTCATATAGGCAAAAACTTAAACAGGAAGTTCCTGTGGTAAGGTCTGTTCAACGTTGGTCTGATCAGTCAGAATATATTCTTCAAGATTGTTTTGATCACACAGACTGGGATATCTTCCGGGTTGACATAACATTGACGTGTACACTGACTCGGTGACTGAGTTCATCAGGAAGTGCATAGAGGATGATGTTCCCACTGTGATGATTAGAACTTATCCAAACCAAAAACCGTGGATAGATGGCAGCATTTGTGCAAAACTGAAAGCGCAAACCACCACATTTAACCACGGCAAGTTGAGTGGGAACATGAATAAGTACAAACAGTCCAGCTATGCCCTCTGTAAGGCAATCAAATAGACAATATGCCAGTACAGAGACAAAGTGGAGTCGCAATTCAACGGCTCAGACACAAGACGAATAAGGCAGGGAATCCATACACGTCGCGGACAACGATGCCTTACTCCCGGACAAGCTAAACACCTTCGCCTACTTCGAAGGAAAAGACAATGCTTAAATAATTTCTGCCCAAACGGCATCCCTAGCCGCGTCCTCAGAACATGTGCAGACCAGCTGGCTGGAGTGTTTACGAACGTATTCAATCTCTACCTATTTCAGTCTATTGTCCCTACTTGCTTCAAGATGTCCACCATTGTTCCTGTACAAAAAAAAGCAAAGTTACTGTTACTGAACTATATGACTATGGCCTTGTAGCACTCACTTCTGTCATCATTACTTTGAGAGGCTAGTTAAGGATCATATCCCCTCTACCTTACCTCACTCAATTTGCATACCGCCCCAACAGAATCATGGATGACGCAATCGCCATCGCACGACGGACTGTATCACTGTTTGTTACGGCAACTTCACCGTCCAGAACCGCAGGACTCTGCAGAGGGTGGTGCGGTAAGCCCAATGCATCACCAGAGGCACACTGCCTGCTCTCCATTACATATACAGCACCCGGTGACACAGGAAGGACAAGAAGATCATCAAGGACCTCGGCCACCCGAGCCACGGCCCATTCTCCCCACTACCATCTAGAAGTCGGAGACAGTACACGTACATCAAAGCTGAGACTGAGAGACTGAAAAACAGCTTCTAACTCCAGGCCATTAGACTTTTATACAGTAATCACTAGCCGGCCTCCGCCCTGCTGTGAACTTCAGCCACGGTTACTAGCTGGCTACCACGCGGTACCCAAATCCTGCACTTTAGAGAATGTTGCCTTACATACCTACAGTGCCTTGCAAACGTATTCACCCCCTTGGTGTTTGTCCTATTGTGTTGCATTACAACAAAACATGTTGCACCTTCAAAGTGGTAGGCATGTTGTGTAAATCAAATGATACAAACACCCCAAAAATCTATTTTAATTCCAGGTTGTAAGGCAACAAAATAGGAAAAATGCCAAGGGGGGTGAATACTTTCTCAAGTCACTGTAGCCATTGAACACTGGTGACTTGAATAATGTTTACATACTGTTTTACCCACTTCATATGTATATACTGTATTCTAGTCAAGGCCTATCCTATATAATTGCTGCTCTACACACCAATTATATTAATATGCTACTCATAATGTGGTGTGAGTGTACAAAGCTGTCATCAAGGAAAAGTGTGGCTACCTTGAAGAATCTGAAAGATAAAATATATTTAGATGGCTTTGGTTAATACATCATTCCATATGTGTTATTTCATAGTTTTGATGTCTTCACTATTATTCTACAATGTAGAAAATAGTAACAATAAAGAAAAACCTGTGAATGTGTAGGTGTGTCCAATCTTTGACTCGCACTGTATATATACTGAAAAATATAAACGAAACATGTATAATGTTGTTCCCATGTTTAATAAGCTGTAATAAAAGATCCCATAAATGTTCCATACGCACACACAGCTTATTTCTATCAAATGTACTGCATAAATGTGTTTACCTCCCTGTTAGTGAGCATTTCTTCTTTGCCAAGATAATCCATCCACCTGCCAGGTGTGGCATATCAAGAAGCTGATTAAACAGTATGATCATTACACCTTGGGCTGGGGACAATAAAAGGCAACTCTAAAATGTGCAATTTTGTCACACAACACAATGCCACAGATGTCTCAACTTTTGAGGGAGTCCAACCGTCCAACCGTCCTCACAACCGCAGACCACATATATGGTGTCGTGTGGGCAAGTGGTTTGCCCTATGGTGGTGGTGACCTTAAGGTATGGGCAGGCATATGCTACAGACAATGAACCATATTGCATTTTATCGATGGCAATTTGAATGTACAGAAACAACGTGATGGGATCTTAAGGCCTATTGTGAGGCCCATTTTTTTTTTGAAGGTATCTCTGACCAACAGATGAATATCTCTATTCCCAGTCATGTGAAATCCATAGATTAGGGCCTAATTTATTTACTTCAATTGACTGATTTCTTCAAATGAACTGTAACTCATTCAAATCTATGAAATTGTTGCGTTTATATTTTTGTTCTGTATGTATTTATATTCCGGACACTAACATTGCTCATTCTAATATCTCTATATTTGTGCATTGTTTTGTGTTGTTAGGTATTTCTGCACTGTTGGAGCTAGGAACATAAGCATTTCGCTACACCCGCGATCAAAAATGTAATATGTGTACTTGACCATTAAAATTTGATTTGGTTTAAAAAATATATATTCCCATCATCCCTTCCTTATCCCAAACAAAGATATCTTTAGTGAAGGCAGACATTTTCTAAGGGCATTTACGTATCTGTTTCTCTCTGAGAGAAAAGGGTTTGTTTTTACCCTTCATAAAGCAGCCTTGGCTGATTCCTATCACTCCTCCTTTCCTCCACTCTATACCTTATCTTCTCCTCTACCCAATCTATCTCTTCCCTCTTAATTCACAGGATGTTTGTTTTTAATCACTTAGCTTCTTACTGTTACGTTGTGTAGGAAAATAAAGCAATTATACACTTAGAAATGTTGTGTAGCATATAGACTAGAAATTGCAACAATGAAATACTAAAGTAACCTAAATGTGCCTTCGCTGCTTGCTACTGTCAATAGCTATCCTTATTTTAGCTTAGTAAATGGAGCAGCTGGTAGCCTCGTGGTTAGAGCGTTGGGCCAGTAACCGAAAGGTCGCTGTTTTGAGTCGACAAGTCGACAAGGTGAAACATCTGTCGCTGTACCATTGAACAATGCTCCTAATTGCTCCAGGGATGCTGGTCAATGGTGTTGTCATTCTCAAGGGGGAGTTAGGGTATTAAATAAGTAAATTTCCATTACACCTTTGTGTGCAACAGGACAAATATAAGAATCCCCCTAAATGATTATGGTTGAGCAAAGCCACACATGCTTTAGTTTATGTTGTCAGACTTTCATTTGTAAACTTCAAAATCTTCAGCTAAGATTACATTTCAGAACTGCAAATCGGGAGTATATTCTTAACATGTCTGCTGTCTCTTTTAGAATTCTTGTCTGAAGAGCTAGTGACCTTCAGAAGTACTCGTTCAGAGTAAATCGTTCAGACTGGAGAGTTTATCAGATGAAGCTGTGGCTCTTTGAATGGAGACTTAAACGGTTGGATTGGATTGAGTGTTTGCTTGTTGGTTTGTTTATTTGTGTAAGGTTTGTTGCCCTTGTTGGCAGTGTCCTTGATAGGACCCTGTGGAGTGGCTATGAAGTGATGGAGTCAGATCGGTTTCTCATACAGAGGCAGAGACGAGACAACACAGTAATGGACAATGATGCAGGTTTCTTCTGCTGGTGTATCCCTCTTCTAAACTCTGTCCTGCTCTCTCTCTCTCTTTATCTCTCTCCCCCTCTCTCTCCCTCTTTCCATCCCTCGCTCCCTATAGGCTGCAGTCTTCCCTGTTCCATCTCACTTTCCTCAGGTTAACAACTTTCTGCCCTCAGCTTTCTGCTGTTGCCAAGGTCTCCGGGGCTGTGCATTTCTGTCCTCTCTCAGTCTGCTCTGACAGAGTCCAGCTTTAACTATGCCTGCTCAACTCCTCTGTCAGGCTTTCAATGTCTTGACAACCTTACAGGCCTTGAGACTGTAGACATTACACACGTGCTTATGTTCTATGTAGCGCGCACACACACGCACACGCGCACACACACACACACACACACACACACACACACACACACACACACACACACACACACACACACACACACACACACTCTCACACACACACACACACACACATAACACACACACACACACACATAACACACACACACACACACATAACACACACACACACACACACACACTCTCAGAGGGCCTTGTTCCGTCTCAGGTAACAGTAAGTAATAGTGAGAATTATAGCAGGCTCTGTTGAGCTCATTATCTTCTGGTCTAGTAGTGAATCTCCATGTGTGCTGTAGTCTCATAACACAGCAGCCCACAGACGGTAGGGTCATTACACTGCTGGGTTAGACACACACTGGGACACTTGTCTCTCCCTCAGTCTCCTAATCTTATTCTCTCTGTCTCTCTCTTTCTGTCTCAGTTTCCCATTTTCTCTTTCTTTCTCTCCTCATGTCCAACTTTCTCTCACACTTGTTATTGTTACTCTCTCTCTCTCTCTCTCTGTCTCTCTCTCTTTCTCTCTCTGTGTTTCTCTCTCTGTCTATGTCTCTCTTTCTCTCTCTGTGTTTCTCTCTCTGTCTCTGTCACTCTCTCGCTCTCTCAATCTGTCTCTCTCTCTCTTTCTCTCTCTTTCTTTCTCTGTCTCTCTCTCTCAATTCAATTCAACATTCTTTTTTTCAATTCAATTGACTTTATTGACATGGCAAGTTCATTATTACTTACAGTGTCAAAGTATACATATATAAAAATAAAAATATATATTTATATATAATATATATATACCTATTTATATATAAATAAATGGTGGGACCAACAGCAATAATAATAGTAGTACTGGACATGGGATTACCATTAACAACAACTACAACAACAATATTAATGAGAACAACAATACATTAAAGCAATGGTAGTGGACCAGTGTCAACATGACTGAGAAGACACAAGACCTGGTATGAAAGACAAAACAAAACAAGATGGGAAATATTATCGACATTACTTTGCACTATTCACTGGCTGTCCCTCAGGTTTTGGCAGGAGGACACATATTTGGCTGT
>NC_048591.1:32303014-32313147 GCF_013265735.2 Oncorhynchus mykiss
ACTCTCTATTCCCTCCCTCTTACTCCCTCCCTCTACTCCCTCCCTCTCTACTCCCTCACTCTATTCCCTCCCTCTATTCCCTCCCTCTCTATTCCCTCCCTCTCTATTTACTCCTTCACTCTATTCTCTCCCTCTACTCCCTCCCTCTCTACACCCTCCCTCTATTCCCTCCCTCTCTACTCCCTCACTCTATTCCCTCTCTCTCTACTACCTCCCTCTCTACTCCCTCCCTCTCTACTCCCTCCCTCTAGTCCCTCCCTCTCTACTCCCTCCCTCTCTTCCCTCCCTCTCTACACCCTCCCTCTCTAATCCATCCCTCTTACTCCCTCCCTCTATTCCCTTCCTCTCTACTCCCTCCCCCTCTACTCCCTCCCCCTCTACTCCCTCCGTCTCTACTCCCTCCCTCTCTCCCTCTCTACTCCCTCCCAGTCTACTCCCTCCCTCTCTATTCCCTCCCTCTCTACCCCCTACTCCCTCCCTCTATACTCCCTCCCTCTCTACTCCCTCCCTCTCTATTACCTCCCTCTCCACCCCCTCCCTCCCTCTCTACTCCCTCCCTCTCTATTATATCCCTCTCCACCCCCTCCCTCCCCCTCTACTCCCTCCCTCTCTACTCCCTCCCTCTCTATTACCTTCCTCTCCACCCCTCCCTCCCCCTCTTCTCCCTCCCTCTCTATTATCTCCCTCTCCACCCCCTCCCTCCCTCTCTACTCCCTCCCTCTCTACTCCCTCCCTCTCTATTACCTCCCTCTCCACCCCCTCCCTCCCTCTCTACTCCCTCCGTCTCCACTCCCTCCCCCTCTACTCCCTCCCTCTCTACTCCCTCCCCCTCTACTCCCTCCCTCTCTACCCCCTCCCTCCCTCCCTCTCTACTCCCTCCCTCTCTACTCCCTCACTATATTCCCTCCCTCTATTCCCTCCCTCTCTATTCCCTCCATCTATTCCCTCTCTCTCTATTCCCTCCCTCTCTACTCCCTCACTCTATTCTATCTCCCTCTCTACTCCCTCCCTCTCTATTCCCTCCCTCTCTTCTCCCTTCCTCTAACCATCTCTCTCTACTCACTCCCTCTACTCCCTCCCTCTCTCCCTCCCTCCCTCCCTCCCTCCCTCCCTCCCTCCCTCCCTCCCTCCCTCCCTCCCTCCCTCCCTCCTTCTCTACACCCTCCTTCTCTGTCTACACCCTCCCTCTCTACACCCCCTCTCTACTCCCTCCCTCTATTCCCTCCCTCTCTTATCCCCCCCTCTCTATTCCCTCCCTCTCTACTTCCTCCCTCCCTCTCTACCCCCTCACTCTATTCTCTCCCTCTACTCCCTCCCTCTCTACTCCCTCCCTCTATTCTCTCCCTCTATTCCCTCTCTACTCCCTCCCTCTCTTCTCCCTCACTCTATTCCCTCCCTCTCTATTCCGTCCCTCTCTATTCACTCCCTCTCTATTCCCTCCCTCTCTACTCCCTCACTCTATTCTATCCCTCTACTCCCTCCCTCTCTACTCCCTCCCTCTATTCACTCCCTCTCTATTCCCTCCCTCTCTATTCCCTCCCTCTCTACTCCCTCCCTCCATTCCCTCTCTCTCTACTCCCTCCCTCTATCCCTCCCTCTCTACTCCCTTCCTCTCGATTTTCTCCCTCTCTATTCCTTTCATTTCTACTCCCTCCCTCTCTACTCCCTCCCTCGCTCTCTACTCCCTCCCTCTCTATTCCCTCCCTCTCTATCCCCTCCCTCCCTCTCTACTCCCTCCCCCTCTACTCCCTCCCCCTCTACTCCCTCCCTCTCTACTCCCTCCCTCTCTCCCTCTCTACTCCCTCCCAGTCTACTCCCTCCCTCTCTACTCCCTCCCAGTCTACTCCCTCCCTCTCTACTCCCTCCCCCTCTACTCCCTCCCTCTCTACCCCCTCCCTCCCTCTCTAATCCCTCCCTCTCTACTCCCTCCCTCTCTACTCCCCCCTCTACTCCCTCCCTCTCTACTCCCTCCATCTCTACCCCCTCCCTCTCTACTCCCTCCATCTCTACTCCCTCCTACTCTACCCCCTCCCTCTCTACTCCCTCCCTCTCTATTCCCTCCCTCTCTTCTCCCTTCCTCTAAACACCTCTCTCTACTCACTCCCTCTACTCCCTCCCTCTCTAGTCCCTCCCTCCCTCCCTCCCTCCCTCCCTCCCTCCCTCCCTCCCTCCCTCCCTCCTTCTCTACACCCTCCTTCTCTCTCTACACCCTCCCTCTCTACACCCCCTCTCTACTCCCTCCCTCTATTCCCTCCCTCTCTTATCCCCCCCTCTCTATTCCCTCCCTCTCTACTTCCTCCCTCCCTCTCTACCCCCTCACTCTATTCTCTCCCTCTACTCCCTCCCTCTCTACTCCCTCCCTCTATTCTCTCCCTCTATTCCCTCTCTCTATTCCCTCCCTCTCTATTCCCTCCCTCTCTACTCCCTCCCTCTCTTCTCCCTCCCTCTCTATTCCCTCCCTCTCTTCTCCCTTCCTCTAACCATCTCTCTCTACTCACTCCCTCTACTCCCTCCCTCTCTCCCTCCCTCCCTCCCTCCCTCCCTCCCTCCCTCCCTCCCTCCCTCCCTCCCTCCCTCCCTCCCTCCCTTCTTCTCTACACCCTCCTTCTCTGTCTACACCCTCCCTCTCTACACCCCCTCTCTACTCCCTCCCTCTATTCCCTCCCTCTCTTATCCCCCCCTCTCTATTCCCTCCCTCTCTACTTCCTCCCTCCCTCTCTACCCCCTCACTCTATTCTCTCCCTCTACTCCCTCCCTCTCTACTCCCTCCCTCTATTCTCTCCCTCTATTCCCTCTCTACTCCCTCCCTCTCTTCTCCCTCACTCTATTCCCTCCCTCTCTATTCCGTCCCTCTCTATTCACTCCCTCTCTATTCCCTCCCTCTCTACTCCCTCACTCTATTCTATCCCTCTACTCCCTCCCTCTCTACTCCCTCCCTCTATTCACTCCCTCTCTATTCCCTCCCTCTCTATTCCCTCCCTCTCTACTCCCTCCCTCCATTCCCTCTCTCTCTACTCCCTCCCTCTATCCCTCCCTCTCTACTCCCTTCCTCTCGATTTTCTCCCTCTCTATTCCTTTCATTTCTACTCCCTCCCTCTCTACTCCCTCCCTCGCTCTCTACTCCCTCCCTCTCTATTCCCTCCCTCTCTATCCCCTCCCTCCCTCTCTACTCCCTCCCCCTCTACTCCCTCCCCCTCTACTCCCTCCCTCTCTACTCCCTCCCTCTCTCCCTCTCTACTCCCTCCCAGTCTACTCCCTCCCTCTCTACTCCCTCCCAGTCTACTCCCTCCCTCTCTACTCCCTCCCCCTCTACTCCCTCCCTCTCTACCCCCTCCCTCCCTCTCTAATCCCTCCCTCTCTACTCCCTCCCTCTCTACTCCCCCCTCTACTCCCTCCCTCTCTACTCCCTCCATCTCTACCCCCTCCCTCTCTACTCCCTCCATCTCTACTCCCTCCTACTCTACCCCCTCCCTCTCTACTCCCTCCCTCTCTATTCCCTCCCTCTCTTCTCCCTTCCTCTAAACACCTCTCTCTACTCACTCCCTCTACTCCCTCCCTCTCTAGTCCCTCCCTCCCTCCCTCCCTCCCTCCCTCCCTCCCTCCCTCCCTCCCTCCCTCCCTCCTTCTCTACACCCTCCTTCTCTCTCTACACCCTCCCTCTCTACACCCCCTCTCTACTCCCTCCCTCTATTCCCTCCCTCTCTTATCCCCCCCTCTCTATTCCCTCCCTCTCTACTTCCTCCCTCCCTCTCTACCCCCTCACTCTATTCTCTCCCTCTACTCCCTCCCTCTCTACTCCCTCCCTCTATTCTCTCCCTCTATTCCCTCTCTCTATTCCCTCCCTCTCTATTCCCTCCCTCTCTACTCCCTCCCTCTCTTCTCCCTCACTCTATTCCCCCCCTCTATTCCCTCCCTCTCTATTCACTCCCTCTCTATTCACTCCCTCTCTATTCCCTCCCTCTCTACTCCCTCACTCTATTCTATCCCTCTACTCCCTCCCTCTCTACTCCCTCCCTCTATTCACTCCCTCTCTATTCCCTCCCTCTCTATTCCCTCCCTCTCTACTCCCTCCCTCCATTCCCTCTCTCTCTACTCCCTCCCTCTAACCCTCCCTCTCTACTCCCTTCCTCTCAATTTTCTCCCTCTCTATTCCTTTAATTTCTACTCCCTCCCTCTCTACTCCCTCCCTCGCTCTCTACTCCCCCCTCTCTATTCCTTCCATGTATTCCCTCCCTATCTACTCCCTCCCTCTCTACTCCCTCCCTCTCTATTCCCTCCCTCTCTATCCCCTCCCTCCCTCTCTACTCCCTCCCCCTCTACTCCCTCCCCCTCTACTCCCTCCCTCTCTACTCCCTCCCTCTCTCCCTCTCTACTCCCTCCCAGTCTACTCCCTCCCTCTCTATTCCCTCCCTCTCTACCCCCTCCCTCCCTCCCTCTCTACTCCCTCCCTCCCTCTCTACTCCCTCCCTCTATACTCCCTCCCTCTCTACTCCCTCCCTCTCTATTAACTCCCTCTCCACCCCCTCCCTCCCTCTCTACTCCCTCCCTCTCTATTATCTCCCTCTCCACCCCCTCCCTCCCCCCCTACTCCCTCCCTCTCTACTCCCTCCCTCTCTACTCCCTCCCTCTCTATTACCTCCCTCTCCACCCCTCCCTCCCCCTCTACTCCCTCCCTCTCTATTATCTCCCTCTCCACCCCCTCCCTCCCCCTCTACTCCCTCCCTCTCTACTCCCTCCCTCTCTACTCCCTCCCTCTCTATTACCTCCCTCTCCACCCCCTCCCTCCCTCTCTACTCCCTCCGTCTCCACTCCCTCCCCCTCTACTCCCTCCCTCTCTACTCCCTCCCCCTCTACTCCCTCCCTCTCTACCCCCTCCCTTCCTCCCTCTCTACTCCCTCCATCTCTACTCCCTCCCTCTATACTCCCTCCCTCTCTACTCCCTCCCTCTCTACTCCCCCCTCTACTCCCTCCCTCTCTACTCCCTCCATCTCTACTCCCTCCCTCTCTACTCCCTCCATCTCTACTCCCTCCTACTCTACCCCCTCCCTCTCTACTCCCTCCCTCTCTATTCCCTCCCTCTCTTCTCCCTTCCTCTAAACACCTCTCTCTACTCACTCCCTCTACTCCCTCCCTCTCTAGTCCCTCCCTCCCTCCCTCCCTCCCCCCCTCCCTCCCTCCCTCCCTCCCTCCCTCCCTCCCTCCCTCCCTCCCTCCCTCCTTCTCTACACCCTCCTTCTCTCTCTACACCCTCCCTCTCTACACCCCCTCTCTACTCCCTCCCTCTATTCCCTCCCTCTCTTATCCCCCCCTCTCTATTCCCTCCCTCTCTACTTCCTCCCTCCCTCTCTACCCCCTCACTCTATTCTCTCCCTCTACTCCCTCCCTCTCTACTCCCTCCCTCTATTCTCTCCCTCTATTCCCTCTCTCTATTCCCTCCCTCTCTATTCCCTCCCTCTCTACTCCCTCCCTCTCTTCTCCCTCACTCTATTCCCCCCCTCTATTCCCTCCCTCTCTATTCCCTCCCTCTCTACTCCCTCCCTCCATTCCCTCTCTCTCTACTCCCTCCCTCTATCCCTCCCTCTCTACTCCCTTCCTCTCAATTTTCTCCCTCTCTATTCCTTTCATTTCTACTCCCTCCCTCTCTACTCCCTCCCTCGCTCTCTACTCCCCCCTCTCTATTCCTTCCATCTATTCCCTCCCTATCTACTCCCTCCCTCTCTACTCCCTCCCTCTCTATTCCCTCCCTCTCTATCCCCTCCCTCCCTCTCTACTCCCTCCCCCTCTACTCCCTCCCCCTCTACTCCCTCCCTCTCTACTCCCTCCCTCTCTCCCTCTCTACTCCCTCCCAGTCTACTCCCTCCCTCTCTATTCCCTCCCTCTCTACCCCCTCCCTCCCTCCCTCGCTACTCCCTCCCTCCCTCTCTACTCCCTCCCTCTATACTCCCTCCCTCTCTACTCCCTCCCTCTCTATTACCTCCCTCTCCACCCCCTCCCTCCCTCTCTACTCCCTCCCTCTCTATTATCTCCCTCTCCACCCCCTCCCTCCCCCTCTACTCCATCCCTCTCTACTCCCTCCCTCTCTACTCCCTCCCTCTCTATTACCTCCCTCTCCACCCCTCCCTCCCCCTCTACTCCCTCCCTCTCTATTATCTCCCTCTCCACCCCCTCCCTCCCCCTCTACTCCCTCCCTCTCTACTCCCTCCCTCTCTACTCCCTCCCTCTCTATTACCTCCCTCTCCACCCCCTCCCTCCCTCTCTACTCCCTCCGTCTCCACTCCCTCCCCCTCTACTCCCTCCCTCTCTACTCCCTCCCCCTCTACTCCCTCCCTCTCTACCCCCTCCCTTCCTCCCTCTCTACTCCCTCCATCTCTACTCCCTCCCTCTATACTCCCTCCCTCTCTACTCCCTCCATCTCTACTCCCTCCTACTCTACCCCGTCCCTCTCTACTCCCTCCCTCTCTATTCCCACCCTCTCTACCCCCTCCCTCCCTCTCTACTCCCTC
This sequence comes from Oncorhynchus mykiss, assembly GCF_013265735.2. Lineage (NCBI taxonomy): Eukaryota > Metazoa > Chordata > Actinopteri > Salmoniformes > Salmonidae > Oncorhynchus > Oncorhynchus mykiss. The sequence goes on from NC_048591.1 coordinate 32,309,518, forward strand.
CCTCTCTACTCCCTCCCCCTCTACTCCCTCCCTCTCTACCCCCTCCCTCCCCCTCTACTCCCTCCCTCTCTATTATCTCCCTCTCCACCCCCTCCCTCCCCCTCTACTCCCTCCCCCTCTACCCCCTCCCCCTCTATTCCCTCCCCCTCTACTCCCTCCCTCTCTATTCCCTCCCTCTCCACTCCCTCTCTACTCCCTCCCTCCCTCCCTCTCTATTCCCTCCCTCTCTACTCCCTCCCTCTCTACTCTCTCCCCCTCTACTCTCTCCCTCTCTATTCCCACCCTCTCTACCCCCTCCCTCCCTCCCTCTCTACTCCCTCCCTCTCTACTCCCTCCCCCTCTACTCCCTCCCTCTCTACTCCCTCCCCGTCTACTCCCTCCCTCTCTACCCCCTCCCTCCCCCTCTACTCCCTCCCTCTCTATTATCTCCCTCTCCACCCCCTCCTTCCCCCTCTACTCCCTCCCCCTCTAACCCCTCCCCCTCTATTCACTCCCCCTCTACTCCCTCCCTCTCTATTCCCTCCCTCTCCACTCCCTCTCTACTCCCTCCCTCCCTCTCTATTCCCTCCCTCTCTACTACCTCCCTCTCTACTCTCTCCCCCTCTACTCTCTCCCTCTCTATTCCCACCCTCTCTACCCCCTCCCTCCCTCTCTACTCCCTCCCTCTCTACTCCCTCCCCCTCTACTCCCTCCCTCTCTACTCCCTCCCCCTCTACTCCCTCCCTCTCTACCCCCTCCCTCCCTCCCTCTCTACTCCCTCCCTCTATACTCCCTCCCTCTCTACTCCCTCCCTCTCTATTACCTCCCTCTCCACCCCCTCCCCCCTCTCTACTCCCTCCCTCTCTATTATCTCCCTCTCCACCCCCTCCCTCCCCCTCTACTCCCTCCCTCTCTACTCCCTCCCTCTCTACTCCCTCCCTCTCTATTATCTCCCTCTCCTCCAAACTGAGTAGTGTCAGTAGTCAGTAGTTTGGGTTATTGTTCTATTTGATCTTGTTGCCACAGGTCCATCCTCACTGTGGCTACTCTCTCTCTCGCCCCCAACTGTCCCCCTCATATTGTCTGTTGGCTTCTAGAAGTTTATTCTCTCTATCTCCCCATCTCTCTCTCTGTCTCTCTCTTTCTCTCTCTCTATTTCGCTCTCGTTCTCTCTCTCTCTCTATCGCCCGATCTCTCTTTCTCTCTCTTTCTCTCTCTCTCTCTCTCTCTCTCTCTCTCTCTCTCTCTCTCTCTCTCTCTGTCTATCTTTGGTGGGAAATAGAACGCCCCCCCCCCTGCATATCCTCCATATTAAATGAGCCAGTCTCTATTCAGTTTTATGACAGAAATATGAAGGGGAATGCCGCCACCACCCTCCGAGAGGATTGACAGCTAAAGAGACAAAATGGCAGGGGTTCTTTTTCCAGAACCAGAAAGGGCCTGACAAACCCACATTAGGATTAGATCCGCTCAAACACACACTCACCCTGATTTCCATCCAGAAATGCCAACATCCTTATCCATCCCCCTCTCTCCAATCCCAGCCCATGGGAACCGTTCGCTTGTCTTAGTCAGAATATCAGAATCCAGCTGTGTATTTCCAACATACACACTTCATCATGCATAAAATCCATTGTTACCATTATTATATGCTTTCATATTATGCCTATTTGTTTCATACTAGCATTGTTTAGCACATTGTTATGCATTGAAAACACCTGTATGCCCCCTTGGAACAGCTATAGGAATTCTGGCATTTTCCCAGTCCTCTTTCTGAGGAATGATCTCGGCCAGAAGGTTAATTTGGGCTAACAGACGAGGTGAAGACACTAAGCTGTGGCCGTGCCTGGGGATAATAAGGATCATGGAACAGGTTTTTCCGAGATGATTCCTGTCTAATTCCATTAACGCCATCCCCACCAGCCCCTCCTTTCTCTTCCTCTCCAGTCTCCACGGCGATGGGCAATTAACGTCAGGGCCTAAATGGCAGCCAAGGTCTCACCAGCTGAGCACCAATCAGCAATCATCCAGATTAGATTTACAGCCTGGCACAGAGATGGGCAAGAGAGAGAGGGAGGCGATACGAGGAGAAGGCGAATGAGATAAAGAGCGAGGAATAGAGGAAGAGTAGTAGACAGAGGAGGATGATTAGCAGTTGGATATGAGGATGAGCACATGAGGAGTTGTGAATGAGAAGGAGTAAGAGGGCTGGGTAGTCGAGAGGGATGGCAGCTGACACGAGGGAGGGAGGGAGGGAGGGAGGGAGGGAGGGAGGGAGGGAGGGAGGGAGGGAGGGAGGGAGGGAGGGAGGGAGGGAGGGAGGGATAGTTCCTGGAAAGTAGAGCATAATTATTTCATCATCATGATGTAGTTTTCATGATGTGATTACCTTGATTCTATTAATACTTGTTAATTGCTTTGGCATTTAACATTGTCACACTAATAATGAGAGTTAAATTGGAGAGATAGAAAGACAGGGAGAGGAGATGCTGGGAGACAGGGAGACGGGGAGAGGAGATGCTGGGAGACAGGGAGACGGGGAGAGGAGATGCTGGGAGACGGGGAGAGGAGATGCTGGGAGACAGGGAGACAGGGAGAGGAGATGCTGGGAGACAGGGAGAGGAGATGCTGGGAGACAGGGAGACAGGGATAGGAGATGCTGGGAGACAGGGAGACGGGGAGAGGAGATGCTGGAGACAGGGAGACGGGGAGAGGAGATGCCTGGAGACGGGGAGAGGAGATGCTGGGAGACAGGGAGACGGGGAGAGGAGATGCTGGGAGACGGGGAGAGGAGATGATGGGAGACGGGGAGAGGAGATGCTGTGAGATGGAGAGGAGATGCTGGGAGACAGGTCGACAGGGAGAGGAGATGCTGGGAGACAGGTCGACAGGGAGAGGAGATGCTGGGAGACAGGGAGACGGGGAGATGAGATGCTGGGAGATGGAGAGGAGATGCTGGTAAACAGTGAGATGGAGATACACAGAGAGGAGATGCTGGGAGACAGATCGACAGGGAGAGGAGATGCTGGGAGACAGGTCGACAGGGAGAGGAGATGCTGGGAGACAGGTCGACAGGGAGAGGAGATGCTGGGAGACAGATTGACAGGGAGAGGAGATGCTGGGAGACAGAGGCCTCTCAGCTTCCCTATCAAATCTAAAAATCTCAAATAGAAAACCGAAGAAAATGAATAACAATGACAAATGGTTTGATGAAGAATGCACAAATCTAAGAAAGAAATTGAGAAACATGTCCAACCAAAAACATAGAGACCCGGAAAACCTGAGTCTACGTCTTCACTATGGTGAATCACTAAGAAAATACAGAAATACACTACGGAAAAAGAAGGAACGGCACGTCAGAAATCAGCTCAATGTAATTGAAGAATCCATAGACTCAAACCACTTCTGGGAAAATTGGAAAACACTAAACAAACAACAACACGAAGAATTATCTATCCAAAATGGAGATGTATGGGTAAACCACTTCTCCAATCTTGTTGGCTCTATAACAAAGAATTAAGAGCAAAAACATATACAGGATCAAATACAAATCTTAGAATCAACTATTAAAGACTACCAGAACCCACTGGATTCTCCAATTACCTTGAATGAGCTACAGGACAAAATAAAAAATAAAAACCCCAAAAAGGC
>NC_048591.1:32313160-32358160 GCF_013265735.2 Oncorhynchus mykiss
GATCTGGTGCTTCTGTCCCCAACCAAGGAGGGCCTATAGCAGCACCTAGATATTATGCACAGATTCTGCCAGACCTGGGCCCTGACAGTAAATCTCAGTAAGACCAAAATAATGGTGTTCCAAAAAAGGTCCAGTCACCAGGACCACAAATACAAATTCCATCTAGACACCGTTGCCATAGAGCACACAACAAACTATACATACCTCTGCCTAAACATCAGCGCCACAGGTAACTCACACAAAGCTGTGAACAATCTGAGAGACAAGGCAAGAAGGGCATTCTATGCCATCAAAAGGAACATAAAATTCGACATACCAATTAGGATCTGGCTAAAAATACTTGAATCAATCATAGAACACATTGCCCTTTATGGTTGTGAGGTCTGGGGTCCGCTCACCAACCAAGATTTCATCAAATGGGACAAACACCAAATTGAGACTGCATGCAGAATTCTGCAAAAAATATCATCTGAATATATCCTCTAGAACACCAAATAATGCATGCAGAGCAGAATTAGGCCGATACCCACTAATTATCAAAATCCAGAAAAGAGACGTTTTAAATCTACAACCACCTAAAAGGAAACAATTCCCAAACCTTCCATAACAAAGCCATCACCTAAAGAGAGATGAACCTGGAGAAGAGCCCCCTAAGCAAGCTGGTCCTGGGTCTCCATTCACAAACACAACACACCCCACAGAACCCCAGGACATCAGCACAATTAGACCCAACCAAATCATGAGAAAACAAAAAGATAATTACTTGACACATTGGAAAGAATTAACAAAAAAACAGAGCAAACTAGAATGCTATTTGGCCCTAAACAGAGAGTACACAGTGGCAGAATACCTGACCACTGTGACTGACCCAAACTTAAGGAAAGCTTTGACTATGTACAGACTCAGTGAGCATAGCCTTGCTATTGAGAAATGCCGCTGTAGGCAGACATGGCTCTCAAGGGAAGACAGGCTATGTGCACACTGCCCACAAAATGAGTTGGAAACTGAGCTGCACTTCCTAACCTCCTGCCCAATGTATGACAATTTTAGAGACGTTACACAGATCCACAAAGAATTCGAAAACAAACCCAATTTTGATAAACTCCCATATCTACTGTGTGAAATTCCACAGTATGCCATCACAGAAGCACGATTTGTGACCTGTTGCCACAAGAAAAGGTCAACCAGTAAAGAACAAACACCATTGTAAATACAACCTATATTTATGTTTATTTATTTTCCCTTTGTACTTTAACTATTTGTACATTGTTACAGCACTGTATATATAGGTAATATTACATTTTTTATGTCTTTATTGTTTTGAAAAATGTTTACTGTTTATTTTGATTGTTTATTTCACTTTTGTATATTATCTACCTCACTTGCTTTGGCAATGTTAACACGTTTCCCATGCCAATAAAGCCCCTGGAATTGAATTGAATTGAGAGGAGATGCTGGGAGACAGCGTGACAGGGAGAGCAGTTGCTGGGAGATAGGGAGAGCAGTTGCTGGGAGATAGGGAGAGGAGATGATGGGAGATAGGGAGAGGAGGTGCTGGGAGACAGGGATAGGAGATGCTGGGAGACAGGGAGAGCAGTTGCTGGGAGATAGGGAGAGCAGTTGCTGGGAGATAGGGAGAGGAGATGATGGGAGATAGGGAGAGGAGGTGCTGGGAGACAGGGAGAGGAGATGCTGGGAGACAGGGAGAGGAGATGATGGGAGATAGGGAGAGGAGGTGCTAGGAGACAGGGAGAGGAGATGCTGGGAGACAGGGAGAGGAGATGCTGGGAGACAGGGAGAGGAGATGCTGGGAGACAGGGAGATGAGATGCTGAGAGATAGGGAGAGGAGATTATGGGAGGCAGCGTGACAGGGAGAGCAGTTGCTGGGAGATAGGGAGAGGAGATGATGGGAGATAGGGAGAGGAGGTGCTGGGAGACAGGGAGAGGAGATGCTGGGAGACAGGGAGAGGAGATGCTGGGAGACAGGGAGAGGAGATGCTGGGAGACAGGGAGAGGAGATGCAGGGAGACAGAGAGATGAGATGCTGAGAGATAGGGAGAGGAGATTATGGGAGGCAGCGAGACAGGGAGAGCAGTTGCTGGGAGATAGGGAGAGGAGATGATGGGAGATAGGGAGAGGAGATGATGGGAGACTGGGAGAGGAGATGCTGGGAGACAGGGAGACAGGGAGAGGAGATGCTAGGAGACAGAGAGTGGAGATGATGGGAGAAATTGTCAGTGAGGAAGAGATGAGGATAGGTGTGTTAGAGGACACTTGTCTCTGTTTACTGTGAGAGAGAAGAGGGGGATATCGGCTAGGTGAAGAAAGACAGACCGGAATGAGTGAGAAACAATGAAGAGAGAGGGAAGGGTGGAGATAACCGACAGAGAGAGAGACAGAGAGAGAGAGAGAGAGAGAGAGAGAGAGAGACAGAGAGAGTGACAGAGAGACAGAGATAGAGAGAGAGAGACAGAGAGAGTGACAGAGAGACAGAGAGAGACAGACAGACAGACAGACAGACAGACAGACAGACAGACAGACAGACAGACAGACAGACAGAGAGAGCATACTGTATTCTGCTGCAGGATACTATTTTCCTCAGTGTGTGTGATATGTGTGGGCACGTGGCAAGAGTGGGAAATGAGAGTCTCGTAAATCAGTGGAGAGACTTGTGCCTGCAGGCCATCCCCCCTCTCTCTCTCTCTCTCTCTCCCTCTCTCTCTCTCTCTCTCTCTCGCAGGAGGGGATTACAGTTCATGGAGACATCATCCAAAGATAGGGCTTCAGCCTTATGGTGGCCTCACTGGACACACCGCAGGAGTGTGTGTGTTTGTTTGTCTGTGTGTATGTGTGTTTATAGTTCTAGGGCCTAATGTTAGGCATTGTTGGCGCTTTGTTTATTGTTGTTTAACTAGCTAACGTTAGCTGGCTGGCCCGTTAGCTAACGTTACGTGACGCGTGTACAACACCCGTTGAATAAGGCCGGTGTCAGTAAACGTCTGCAAAAAAGCATAATTAAAATGTTGCCAGCAGAGCTGGTTAGGCTGTTTTCATGTTATCCAGAGGTAAACAAATCATCAGCCAGAGCATCAAGTGTGCGCTCCGAGATGGGTAGGGCTAAAGCTAAAGAGGGTGTGAACGATGCTAAATGGGTTTAGACAAAGAAGAGCTCTTCACTAGATACCAAAACATTCAAAGCAGAATTACTTTCCCATTGTTCCTCAAATGCATTCTATGATATACCATTTTGTAGATCTGAGTCTCTACTTTTATCCAATGTAGGAAACACCATTTCACTACATAAAACCGAATCCAGGTGGTGAGTCACATATGCTAATGCAAGTTAATCTGTGTGTGTTTGCTCACCTCTATGATTGTGAATGTCTGTCTGTTTGCATCCATGTTTATCCACGTCTTGGTAGAGCACGTGTGTGTTCATACAGCGAAGTGAATAGTGCTCTTATAATGGGGCTTCTTTTACGAGGGCCCGTGTTTTTCTAGTTCTTTATTGGGTATGATAATAAACATGCCATTTGACAAGCTCTTTAAGCCCCCTCCCTTCAGCCGGTGACAGAAATACTGCATGAACACAGCATACATCATGTGTATAATGGAGACAAAGTGGCTTACAGAGACCACCAGCAACACCACGGACATCAAATCAATGGCCTGATAGCGAGGTCTATAGTGACACTTATATGAGTATAATGTATGCCTGTGAACAGACCATGGAAATGAAACACACACACACACACACACACACACACACACACACACACACACACACACACACACACACACACACACTCAACATCATGATGATTGAATTGCCAGTTTAATATGGTCTGGCAAAGACATTTGCCTCCCATCTCAGCTGCAGACAGCGTGGCAGGTGTAATTTATGTCAATCAGTCAGAGTATATGGACGGAAAGGAAATCAAGTGGAATCAGGGAGGTAAAGGTGTTAGATGTTGATAAAAACCTGTTTTTCACAGCATGTCTCCTGTCTCAATGGAACTGCTTTATTGTCTCAAAGTGGACATTGATTACCTCTGTGACCACAACACAACCACACAACAACACAACACAACAACATCACACAACACCACAACACCACACAACAACACAACACAACAACACAACACAACGACACAACAACACAACACAACAACACAACAACACCACACAACAACACAACAACACCACAACACCACAAAACAACAACACAACAACACCACACAAGGACACTGTCTCTCTTAGTCCCAGATACTTAACCTCATATCCAGGCTTTCTTGTTCCCTGTCCTTGTGTGAGGAATAGTGTCAGTCTCTTTCTCTTTCTCTTTCTTTCTTTCTTTCTCTCTCTCTCTCTCTCTCTCTCTCTCTCTCTCTCTCTCTCTCTCTCTCTCTCTCTCTCTCTCTTAATTCAATTCAATTTCAATTTAAGGGGCTCTTTTGGCATGGGAAACATATGTTTTACATTGCCAAACAAGGCTCCCGAGTGGCGCAGCATCTAAGGCACTGCATCTCTACAGTACCTGGTTCAAATTCAGGCTGAATCACATCCAGCTGTGATTGGGAGTCTCATAAGGTGGTGCACAATTGGCCCAGCGTCGTTCGGGTTTGGCCAGAGAATTCCGTCATTTTAAATACGATTTTTTTCTTAACTGACTTGCCTAGTTAAATAAATTAAAAGTGATATAGATAATAAACAAAAGTGAAAAAAAAAAACTATAAAAATGAACAGTAAACATTACACTCACAAAAGTTCCAAAATAATAAAGACATTACAAATGTCATATTATGTGCAAATAGTTTAAGTACAAAAGGGAAGATAAATAAAGATAAATATGGGTTGTATTTACAATGGTGTTTGTTCTTCACTGGTTGCCATTTTCTTGTGGCGACAGGTCAAAATTGTTGCTGCACAATAGATACTGTATGGGAGTTTATCAAAATTTGATTTGTTTTCGAATTCTACGTGGGTCTGTGTAAATTGAGGGAAATATGTGTCTCTAATATGGTCATACATTTGGCAGGAGGTTAGGAAGTGCAGCTCAGTTTCCACCTCATTTTGTGGGCAATGTGCACATAGCCTGTCTTCTCTTGAGAGCCAGGTCTGCCTTCGGTGACCTTTCTCAATAGCAAGGCTATGCTCACAGTCTGTACATAGTCAAGATTTAATTAATTTTGGGTCAGTCACAGTGGACAGGTATTCTGCCTCTGTGTACTCTCTGTTTACACTCTGTGGAGTCTGTTTATGTTTGTGAACGGAGACCCAGGACCAGCTTGCTTAGGGGATTATTCTCTGGGTTCATCTCTCTGTAGGTGATGGCTTTGTTATGAAAGGTTTGGGAATCGCTTCCTTTTAGGTGGTTGTAGAATATAATGGCTCTTTTCTGGATTTTGATCATTAGCGGGTATCGGCCTAATTCTGCTCTGCATACGTTATTTGGTGTTTTACATTGTATACAGAGGATATTTTTAGCAGAATTCTGCACGCAGAGTCTCAATTTCGTGTTTGTCCCAACCAAGAATTTTGTGGATTCTTGGTAGGTGAGTGGACCCCGACCTCACAACCATAAAGGGCAATGTGTTGTATAACTGATTCAGGTATTTTTTTGCCAGATCCTAATTGGTATGTCAAATTCTATGTTCCTTTTGATGGCATAGAAGGCCCTTCTTGTGTTCTCTCAGATTGTTCACAGCTTGTTGGAAGTTACTTGTGGTGCTGATGTTCAGGCCGAGGTATGTAGAGTTTTTTTGTGTGCTCTAGGATTTTTTTGTTGCTCTCTCTCTCTCTGTCTCTCTCTCTCTCTGTCTTCCTCTCTATCTCTCTTTGTCTTTCTCTCTCTCTCTGTCTGCCTCTCTCTATCTATCTCTTTCACTCTTTCTCTCTCTCTTCCTTTCTCACTCTCCCCCAACGACTCCATGCTAATGACTGTAGATTTGGGCCTTAGGCTGTGTGTTTAAGATTTCATTAAGATCACCTTATCCCATCACCTCTGTGAAACCCAACGAGCATCCCTGAATCTCAGATAGAGGAGAACACTGACGTCTGACATCCCTGAATCTCAGATAGAGGAGAACACTGACGTCTGACATCCCTGAATCTCAGATAGAGGAGAACACTGACGTCTGACATCCCTGAATCTCAGATAGAGGAGAACACTGACGTCTGACATCCCTGAATCTCAGATAGAGGAGAACACTGACGTCTGACATCCCTGAATCTCAGATAGAGGAGAACACTGACGTCTGACATCCCTGAATCTCAGATAGAGGAGAACACTGACGTCTGACATCCCTGAATCTCAGATAGAGGAGAACACTGACGTCTGACATCCCTGAATCTCAGATAGAGGAGAACACTGACGTCTGACATCACTGAATCTCAGATAGAGGAGAACACTGAGGTCTGACATCCCTGAATCTTAGATAGAGGAGAACACTGACGTCTGACATCCCTGAATCTCAGATAGAGGAGAACACTGACGTCTGACATCCCTGAATCTCAGATAGAGGAGAACACTGAGGTCTGACATCCCTGAATCTCAGATAGAGGAGAACACTGACGTCTGACATCCCTGAATCTCAGATAGAGGAGAACACTGACGTCTGACATCCCTGAATCTCAGATAGAGGAGAACACTGACGTCTGACATCCCTGAATCTCAGATAGAGGAGAACACTGACGTCTGACATCCCTGAATCTCAGATAGAGGAGAACACTGACGTCTGACATCCCTGAATCTCAGATAGAGGAGAACACTGACGTCTGACATCCCTGAATCTCAGATAGAGGAGAACACTGACGTCTGACATCCCTGCATCTCAGATAGAGGAGAACACTGACGTCTGACATCCCTGAATCTCAGATAGAGGAGAACACTGACGTCTGACATCCCTGAATCTCAGATAGAGGAGAACACTGACGTATGACATCCCTGAATCTCAGATAGAGGAGAACACTGACGTCTGACATCCCTGAATCTCAGATAGAGGAGAACACTGACGTCTGACATCCCTGAATCTCAGATAGAGGAGAACACTGACGTATGACATCCCTGAATCTCAGATAGAGGAGAACACTGACGTCTGACATCCCTGAATCTCAGATAGAGGAGAACACTGACGTCTGACATCCCTGAATCTCAGATAGAGGAGAACACTGACGTCTGACATCCCTGAATCTCAGATAGAAGAGAACACTGACGTCTGACATCCCTGAATCTCAGATAGAGGAGAACACTGACGTCTGACATCCATTTATGTTATAGCACTTTGGGTTGACCTCTTGAAAGCAGGATCAAAAGTCCATCTGAATCCTTTAGAATGTTACATATTGTTCCAGGACATAGTCTACCATGGTCTGTGGGCAGTGCTATGCCTGATCTAGGTTTGACTTTGTCTTGACTTTATGAAGTAGTCTAGACTACAGTCTGGCCTTGAAGGTCATATAGCTTTTCCTGACCCCATTGACCTGTTTAGGACACCATCTGTGCCCTGTATCTACTGAACTCCCTGGCTTCTGGTAACAGGGTTGAAACCACCCACGCCAACATATGTTCAATAACTCCAATACCTTCAGCTGATTTTCTACAGTAATTGCACAATCACAAAGCCCCTTAGAGTTCCAACACAACAACAGTCCCCAACACTCCGCGGTATGAATAGTAACAGTCCCCAACACTCTGAGGTATGAATAGTAACAGTCCGCAACACTCTGAGGTATGAATAGTAACAGTCCCCAACACTCCGCGGTATGAATAGTAACAGTCCCCAACACTCTGAGGTATGAATAGTAACAGTTCCCAACACTCTGAGGTATGAATAGTAACAAACCCCAACACTCTGAGGTATGAATAGTAACAGTCCGCAACACTCTGAGGTATGAATAGTAAGAAACCCAAACACACTCCGCGGTATGAATAGTAACAGTCCCCAACACTCTGAGGTATGAATAGTAACAAACCCCAACACTCTGAGGTATGAATAGTAACAAACCCCAACACACTGAGGTATGAATAGTAACAGTCCCCAACACTCTGAGGTATGAATAGTAACAGTCCCCAACACTCTGAGGTATGAATAGTAACAAACCCAAACACACTCCGCGGTATGAATAGTAACAGTCCCCAACACTCTGAGGTATGAATAGTAACAAACCCCAACACTCTGAGGTATGAATAGGAACAAACCCCAACACACTGAGGTATGAATAGTAACAGTCCCCAACACTCTGAGGTATGAATAGTAACAAACCCCAACACTCTGAGGTATGAATAGTAACAGTCCGCAACACTCTGAGGTATGAATAGTAACAGTCCCCAACACTCTGAGGTATGAATAGTAACAAACCCCAACACTCTGAGGTATGAATAGTAACAATCCCCAACACTGAGATATAAGTAGTATAAATTAGCAATGGTGGAAAAACTACCCGATTGTCATACTTGAGTAAAAGTAGAGATACACTACATGACCAAAAGTATATGGACACCTGCTTGTCGAACATCTCATTCCAAAATCATGGGCATTAATATGAAGTTCATCACCCCTTTGCTGCTATAACAGCCTCCTCTTTTCCGGGAAGCCTTTCCACTAGATGTTGGATCATTGCTGCGGGGACTTGCTTCCATTCACCCACAAGAGCATTAGTGAGGTCGGGCCTTCCCTAAATTGTTGCCACAAAGTTGGAAGCACGGAATTGTCTAGAATGTCCTTGTATGCTGTAGCGTTAAGAGGGGGCTGACTGCCAGGTGGTGAAGCGTGATTCATCACTCCAGAAAACATGTTTCCACTGCTCTAGATTCCAATGGTGGCAAGCTTTACACCACTCTTAATGCTACCACGCATGGTGATCTTAGCCTCGTGTGTGGCTGCTTGGCCATGGAAACCCATTTCATGAAGCTCTCAACGAGCAGTTTTTGTGCTGACGTTGCTTCCAGACGCAGTTCTGAACTCGGTAGTGAGTGGTGAAATCGAGAACAGACGATTTTTACGCGCTACGCGCTTCATCAATCGGCTTTCCCCTTCTGTGAGCTTGCTTCGCGGCTGAGCCGTTGTTGCTCCGGGTTGTTTCCACTTCATAATAACAGCACATACAGTTGAAATTGGCAGCTCTAACGGCAGAAATTCAGGGTTTCACACAAGGTGCTTGAGGTGCTTAAAGTACTTGAATATGGCACTCTGAAAGTCAAGTACTGGAATACCTTAAATCAGACATTTTCTCAAGTTGGTACTTGAAACGTACTTGAATTAAAATGAGAGAACAGATACTGATGAAATATGTTTATGAAAAATTTCTGAAAAATGTATTGTTCTTGATAATTAATTTCCATGCAGACCACCAAGTTTTATTTCCTCATGTGTTTCGTGCTGTTTGCCAAGAGAGCTTGCTCATTCCACCCACACTGCCACTCAGCCAGGCAGGTACAGAATTGACTGATTAGGCACCGCCAAACATCACATTGATAGCTAAAATGCTGGGCAAATGTAGATTCAATCCGGCATTTTGTGTCTATGGAAAATGTCTAGGATCTTTTATTTCAGCTTAAGGAACATGGGACCAACACTTTACATGCTGCGTTTCATATTTTTGTTCAGTATAGTTTACCCACCTTTTTACCACTACATCACCGGACCCCACGAACCCACACCGTGTCAGGTGAAAAAAAGCTTCCGACTTTGACATTGGAGGCATGGATGAATCGGCCCTGAAGAGCCACATGAAGGGGGAAGATTCAACGCTGCATCCTGAACTGGCACCAGTTCTACATTATGAAGGAGGAAGACACAATGCTGTATCCTGAACTGGCACCAGTTCTACATTATGAAGGAGGAAGACACAATGCTGTATCCTGAACTGACACCAGTTCTACATTATGAAGGGGGAAGACACAATGCTGTATCCTGAACTGGCACCAGTTCTACGTTATGAAGGAGGAAGACACAATGCTGTATCCTGAACTGACACCAGTTCTACATTATGAAGGAGGAAGACACAATGCTGTATCCTGAACTGACACCAGTTCTACGTTATGAAGGAGGAAGACACAATGCTGTATCCTGAACTGACACCAGTTCTACATTATGAAGGAGGAAGACACAATGCTGTATCCTGAACTGGCACCAGTTCTACATTATGAAGGAGGAAGACACAATGCTGTATCCTGAACTGACACCAGTTCTACATTATGAAGGAGGAAGACACAATGCTGTATCCTGAACTGACACCAGTTCTACATTATGAAGGAGGAAGACACAATGCTGTATCCTGAACTGGCACCAGTTCTACATTATGAAGGAGGAAGACACAATGCTGTATCCTGAACTGACACCAGTTCTACGTTATGAAGGAGGAAGACACAATGCTGCATCCTGAACTGACACCAGTTCTACATTATGAAGGAGGAAGACACAATGCTGTATCCTGAACTGGCACCAGTTCTACATTATGAAGGAGGAAGACACAATGCTGTATCCTGAACTGACACCAGTTCTACATTATGAAGGAGGAAGACACAATGCTGTATCCTGAACTGACACCAGTTCTACATTATGAAGGAGGAAGATACAATGCTGTATCCTGAACTGGCCCCAGTTCTACATTATGAAGGAGGAAGACACAATGCTGTATCCTGAACTGACACCAGTTCTACATTATGAAGGGGGAAGACACAATGCTGTATCCTGAACTGGCACCAGTTCTACGTTATGAAGGAGGAAGACACAATGCTGTATCCTGAACTGACACCAGTTCTACATTATGAAGGAGGAAGACACAATGCTGTATCCTGAACTGACACCAGTTCTACGTTATGAAGGAGGAAGACACAATGCTGTATCCTGAACTGACACCAGTTCTACATTATGAAGGAGGAAGACACAATGCTGTATCCTGAACTGGCACCAGTTCTACATTATGAAGGAGGAAGACACAATGCTGCATCCTGAACTGGCACCAGTTCTACATTATGAAGGAGGAAGACACAATGCTGTATCCTGAACTGGCACCAGTTCTACATTATGAAGGAGGAAGACACAATGCTGCATCCTGAACTGGCACCAGTTCTACATTATGAAGGAGGAAGACACAATGCTGTATCCTGAACTGACACCAGTTCTACATTATGAAGGAGGAAGACACAATGCTGCATCCTGAACTGACACCAGTTCTACATTATGAAGGGGGAAGACACAATGCTGTATCCTGAACTGACACCAGTTCTACATTATGAAGGAGGAAGACACAATGCTGCATCCTGAACTGGCACCAGTTCTACGTTATGAAGGAGGAAGACACAATGCTGTATCCTGAACTGACACCAGTTCTACATTATGAAGGAGGAAGACACAATGCTGTATCCTGAACTGGCCCCAGTTCTACATTATGAAGGAGGAAGACACAATGCTGTATCCTGAACTGGCACCAGTTCTACATTATGAAGGAGGAAGACACAATGCTGTATCCTGAACTGGCACCAGTTCTACATTATGAAGGAGGAAGACACAATGCTGTATCCTGAACTGACACCAGTTCTACATTATGAAGGAGGAAGACACAATGCTGTATCCTGAACTGGCACCAGTTCTACATTATGAAGGAGGAAGACACAATGCTGCATCCTGAACTGGCACCAGTTCTACGTTATGAAGGAGGAAGACACAATGCTGTATCCTGAACTGGCACCAGTTCTACATTATGAAGGAGGAAGACACAATGCTGTATCCTGAACTGACACCAGTTCTACATTATGAAGGAGGAAGACACAATGCTGCATCCTGAACTGGCACCAGTTCTACATTATGAAGGAGGAAGACACAATGCTGTATCCTGAACTGACACCAGTTCTACATTATGAAGGAGGAAGACACAATGCTGCATCCTGAACTGGCACCAGTTCTACATTATGAAGGAGGAAGACACAATGCTGCATCCTGAACTGACACCAGTTCTA
Organism: Oncorhynchus mykiss; assembly: GCF_013265735.2. Classification (NCBI taxonomy): domain Eukaryota; kingdom Metazoa; phylum Chordata; class Actinopteri; order Salmoniformes; family Salmonidae; genus Oncorhynchus; species Oncorhynchus mykiss. The sequence goes on from NC_048591.1 coordinate 32,325,124, forward strand.
CATTATGAAGGAGGAAGACACAATGCTGTATCCTGAACTGACACCAGTTCTACATTATGAAGGAGGAAGACACAATGCTGTATCCTGAACTGGCCCCAGTTCTACATTATGAAGGAGGAAGACACAATGCTGTATCCTGAACTGGCACCAGTTCTACATTATGAAGGAGGAAGACACAATGCTGTATCCTGAACTGACACCAGTTCTACATTATGAAGGAGGAAGACACAATGCTGCATCCTGAACTGACACCAGTTCTACATTATGAAGGAGGAAGACACAATGCTGTATCCTGAACTGGCACCAGTTCTACATTATGAAGGAGGAAGACACAATGCTGTATCCTGAACTGACACCAGTTCTACATTATGAAGGAGGAAGACACAATGCTGCATCCTGAACTGGCACCAGTTCTACATTATGAAGGAGGAAGACACAATGCTGTATCCTGAACTGACACCAGTTCTACATTATGAAGGAGGAAGACACAATGCTGTATCCTGAACTGGCACCAGTTCTACATTATGAAGGAGGAAGACACAATGCTGTATCCTGAACTGGCACCAGTTCTACATTATGAAGGGGGAAGACACAATGCTGTATCCTGAACTGACACCAGTTCTACATTATGAAGGAGGAAGACACAATGCTGTATCCTGAACTGGCACCAGTTCTACATTATGAAGGAGGAAGACACAATGCTGTATCCTGAACTGGCACCAGTTCTACATTATGAAGGAGGAAGACACAATGCTGTATCCTGAACTGGCCCCAGTTCTACATTATGTGACTTTTGCACTTCAATAACCAATAGAGCTTTTATGCACATCGCCTCATTCACAGGTCGCCCGCGATATTCCGCTTTTTCAAGCGGCAGCAGTGCTCCTGCCATTCTGGTGGCCGTTCAAGTGCCGTTTTCTTCATACAGCCCACTCGCACTTCTCCCGATCGGCGACACTAAAGATGTCAGTTAGAAACAAGAGTTTTTTTTGCAGCTATTAAGTAGTAGATTCCCAAATGACCAATAAAAACACAGTCATTAAGCTGGAATTGTGTTGCGAATAGTACGTGTGTTCACCAGTAGGCATGTTCCAAAACTCTGCTCATCTCTACTTAAATTACAATATAATCAGTACTGACTTACCACTCATGTATGTAGTAAATAAGTAGTGAAACAACATATTTTTGAGTAGAACTTGTAAGGTAGTGATGGATACTAAGTTAGTTTTTTTTCATGAGGTTGTGGCGATATACTGCCATCTGTTGGCGACTACAAACAATTGCATAATATGAACTACTACAAATTGATGGTCCTTGAAAATAAATATTTGTGCTTGAAAACGTGCTTGAAAGTCCTTGAATTTGACTCTGCGAACCCTGGAAATGTTACAAACTGATTTGTTGGAAAGGTGGCATCCTATGACGTTGCAACATTGAAAGTCACTTAACTCATAAGTAAGGCCATTCAATTGCCAATGTACAGTCGTCGTCAAAAGTTTTGAGAATGACACAAATATTAATTTTCACAAAGTGTGCTGACTCAGTTTGTATGATGGCAATTTGCATATACTCCAGAATGTTATGAAGAGTGATCAGATGAATTGCAATTAATTGCAAAGTCCCTCTTTGCCATGCAAATGAACTGAATCCCAAAATAATATTTACACTGCATTTCAGCCCTGCTACAAAAGGACCAGCTGACATCATGTCAGTGATTCTCTCGTTAACACAGGTGTGAGTGTTGATGAGGACAAGGCTGGAGATCACTCTATCATGCTGATTGAGTTCGAATAACAGACTGGAAGCTTGAGGGTGGTGCTTGGAATCAAAAGTGAAAGTAAAATTCCTTATTTTAACAAACCAGACAGCACCATTTTCTTTTTTTTTTAATTTACAGATATCCAGGGGCACACTCCAACACTCAGACATATTTTACAAACAAATAATTTGTATTTACTGAGACTGCCAAATCACAAATGTTCTCTTGATAAATGTGTGAATTGAACAATATAGCTTTTAGTCCAGTCTAGCCTAATAACCTCACTCTACTTTAGTGCCAACGCTAGCCACTGTCTGTAATCTAACTCCAATAGCCTAGACTCTAGGGCAGAGGTGGGCAAATTTTTATTGATTTCGAAATTCAACGTAGGGCTGCACACATTTTTTGAGGACCGATTTGTTCGACAACATCAATTTGCCAGAAAAGGGCAGTTATTAAAAAATATATGTAGTTATATTATCATTTTTACTTACTTCCTATCTAGTTTTAGACTTTCAATTGTGGTCTGGATTGTTTTTTTATGCAAAATAATAATAATTTCCCCCCAAAATAATATACAGAGCATTCGGAAAGTAATCAGATCCCTTGACTTTTTCCACATTTTATTACATTACAGCCTTATTCTAAAATGGATTAAATGGTTTTCCCCCTCATCAATCGACACATATGATGAGAAAGTAAAACATGTTTTTAGACTTTTTTGCAAAGTTTTCAGACCCTTTACTCAGTACTTTGTTGAAGCACCTTTGGTGGTGATTACAGCCTCAATTATTTTGGGGTATGACGCTACAAGCTTGGTACACCTGTACATGCTTGGCACACCTGGGGAGTTTCATTCTTCTCTGCAGATCCTCTCAAGCTCTGTCAGGTTGGATGGGGAGCGTCGTTGCACAGCTATTTTTAAGTCTCTCCAGAGATGTTCGATCAGGTTCAAGTCTGGGCTCTGGCTGGGCCACTCAAGGACATTCAGAGATTTGTCCTTAAGCCACTCCTGCATTGTCTTGACTATGTGCTTAGGGTTGTTGTCCTGTTGGAAGATGAACCTTCGCCCCCAGTCTGAGGTCCTGAGCGCTCTGGAGCAGGTTTTCATCAAGGATCTCTCTGAACTTTTCTCGCTTCATCTTTCCCTCGATCCTGACTAGTCTCCCAGTCCTGCCACTGAAAAACATCCCCCCCAGCATGATGCTGCCACCAACATGTTTCACCTTAGGGATGGTGCCAGGTTTCCTCCAGACATGACGCTTGGCATTCAGGCCAAATAGTTACATTTTGGTTTCATCAGACCAGAGAATATTGTTTCTCATGGTCTGAGAGTCCTTTAGGTGTCTTTTGGCAAACTCCAAGCAGGCTGTCATGTGCCTTTTACTGAGGAGTGGCTACAGTCTGGCCACTCTACCATAAAGGCCTGATTGGTGGAGTGCTGCAGAGATGGTTGTCATTCTGGAAGTTTATCCCTTCTCCACAGAGGGACTCTGGAGCTCGGTCAGAGTGACCATCAGGTTCTTGGTCACCTCCCTGACCAAGAGCCTTCTCCCGCTATTGTTCATTTTGCCTGGGCGGCCAGCTCTAGGAAGAGTCTTTATGGTTCCAAACTTCTTCCATTTGAAAATGATGGAGGCCACTGTGTTCTTGAGGACCTTCAATGCTGCAGACATTTTTTGGTACCCTTCCCCAGATCTGTGCCTCGACATGCACTGTCAAAAGGTGTGTGTCTTTCCAAATCAATTGAATTTGCCACAGATGGACTCCAATCAAGTTGTAGAAACATCTCAAGGATGATCAATGGAAACAAGATGCACCTGAGCTCAATTTCGAGTCTCATAGCAAAGGGTCTGAATACTTATGTAAATAAGCTATTTCTGGTTTCAAATAATGCAATTCTTCAAGAAATTATGACAAATGTTAAGAAAAGGTTGAGAAATGTATTAAAGTCATTACTTTTCAAATATGTTACATTACACATTATGTTGGCTGACAATTTGTTAGCTAGGCTAGCCTTACAAACCGCATAGCATATCAATAAAGCCATCTAACTAATATATGCAATCTAACTAACTACCCAACATTTATTAACTTGATTATTCACGTCATTCTTAGCTTAGATAAGTGGTATAGTAATTGTGTGTTCTCAATGGACATTGTTAATGAAGTGTTAAGATGTCTAGCTAGTAATATTACGTTTATTTTTTTCACAAACAAACAAACTAACAAATTAACAAAAAAAATAAAACATTGTCCAGCATAAAAACATTGAGCTTGACCTCCAGACATATCCTCCAACATCAAATAAAATGTTATTGGTCACATACACATGGTTAGCAGATGTTAATATGAGTGTAGCGAAATGCTTGTGCTTCTAGTTCCAACAGTGCAGTAATATTTAACAAGTAATCTAACAATTCCCCAACAACTACCCAATACACACAAATCTAAAGGGGTGAATGAGAATATGTACATGTAAGTATATGGATGGGCGATGGCTGAGCGGCATAGGCAAGGTGCAATAGATGGTATAAAATAGTATATACATGTGATATGAGTAATGTAAGATATATAAACATTATTGGTGGCATTTTTTAGAGTGACATTTGTTAAAGTGACTAGTGATCCATTTATTAAAGTGGCCAGTGATTGGGTCTCAATGTAGGCAGCAGCCTTTCTGTCAGATGGCCTTGAGATAGAAGCTGTTTTTCAATCTTTCGGTCCCAGCTTTGATGCACCTGTACTGACCTTGCATTCTGGATGGTAGTGGTGTGAACACGCAGTGGCTCGGGTGGTTGATGTCCTTGATGATATTTTTGGCCTTCCTGTGACATCGGGTGCTGTAGGTAGCAGAATTAGGCCGATACCCACTAATTACCCACTAATTATCAAAATCCAGAAAAGAGACGTTTTAAATCTACAACCACCTAAAAGGAAACAATTCCCAAACCTTCCATAACAAAGCCATCACCTAAAGAGAGATGAACCTGGAGAAGAGCCCCCTAAGCAAGCTGGTCCTGGGTCTCCATTCACAAACACAACACACCCCACAGAACCCCAGGACATCAGCACAATTAGACCCAACCAAATCATGAGAAAACAAAAAGATAATTACTTGACACATTGGAAAGAATTAACAAAAAAACAGAGCAAACTAGAATGCTATTTGGCCCTAAACAGAGAGTACACAGTGGCAGAATACCTGACCACTGTGACTGACCCAAACTTAAGGAAAGCTTTGACTATGTACAGACTCAGTGAGCATAGCCTTGCTATTGAGAAATGCCGCTGTAGGCAGACATGGCTCTCAAGGGAAGACAGGCTATGTGCACACTGCCCACAAAATGAGTTGGAAACTGAGCTGCACTTCCTAACCTCCTGCCCAATGTATGACAATTTTAGAGACGTTACACAGATCCACAAAGAATTCGAAAACAAACCCAATTTTGATAAACTCCCATATCTACTGTGTGAAATTCCACAGTATGCCATCACAGAAGCACGATTTGTGACCTGTTGCCACAAGAAAAGGTCAACCAGTAAAGAACAAACACCATTGTAAATACAACCTATATTTATGTTTATTTATTTTCCCTTTGTACTTTAACTATTTGTACATTGTTACAGCACTGTATATATAGGTAATATTACATTTTTTATGTCTTTATTGTTTTGAAAAATGTTTACTGTTTATTTTGATTGTTTATTTCACTTTTGTATATTATCTACCTCACTTGCTTTGGCAATGTTAACACGTTTCCCATGCCAATAAAGCCCCTGGAATTGAATTGAATTGAGAGGAGATGCTGGGAGACAGCGTGACAGGGAGAGCAGTTGCTGGGAGATAGGGAGAGCAGTTGCTGGGAGATAGGGAGAGGAGATGATGGGAGATAGGGAGAGGAGGTGCTGGGAGACAGGGATAGGAGATGCTGGGAGACAGGGAGAGCAGTTGCTGGGAGATAGGGAGAGCAGTTGCTGGGAGATAGGGAGAGGAGATGATGGGAGATAGGGAGAGGAGGTGCTGGGAGACAGGGAGAGGAGATGCTGGGAGACAGGGAGAGGAGATGATGGGAGATAGGGAGAGGAGGTGCTAGGAGACAGGGAGAGGAGATGCTGGGAGACAGGGAGAGGAGATGCTGGGAGACAGGGAGAGGAGATGCTGGGAGACAGGGAGATGAGATGCTGAGAGATAGGGAGAGGAGATTATGGGAGGCAGCGTGACAGGGAGAGCAGTTGCTGGGAGATAGGGAGAGGAGATGATGGGAGATAGGGAGAGGAGGTGCTGGGAGACAGGGAGAGGAGATGCTGGGAGACAGGGAGAGGAGATGCTGGGAGACAGGGAGAGGAGATGCTGGGAGACAGGGAGAGGAGATGCAGGGAGACAGAGAGATGAGATGCTGAGAGATAGGGAGAGGAGATTATGGGAGGCAGCGAGACAGGGAGAGCAGTTGCTGGGAGATAGGGAGAGGAGATGATGGGAGATAGGGAGAGGAGATGATGGGAGACTGGGAGAGGAGATGCTGGGAGACAGGGAGACAGGGAGAGGAGATGCTAGGAGACAGAGAGTGGAGATGATGGGAGAAATTGTCAGTGAGGAAGAGATGAGGATAGGTGTGTTAGAGGACACTTGTCTCTGTTTACTGTGAGAGAGAAGAGGGGGATATCGGCTAGGTGAAGAAAGACAGACCGGAATGAGTGAGAAACAATGAAGAGAGAGGGAAGGGTGGAGATAACCGACAGAGAGAGAGACAGAGAGAGAGAGAGAGAGAGAGAGAGAGAGAGAGACAGAGAGAGTGACAGAGAGACAGAGATAGAGAGAGAGAGACAGAGAGAGTGACAGAGAGACAGAGAGAGACAGACAGACAGACAGACAGACAGACAGACAGACAGACAGACAGACAGAGAGAGCATACTGTATTCTGCTGCAGGATACTATTTTCCTCAGTGTGTGTGATATGTGTGGGCACGTGGCAAGAGTGGGAAATGAGAGTCTCGTAAATCAGTGGAGAGACTTGTGCCTGCAGGCCATCCCCCCTCTCTCTCTCTCTCTCTCTCCCTCTCTCTCTCTCTCTCTCTCTCGCAGGAGGGGATTACAGTTCATGAAGACATCATCCAAAGATAGGGCTTCAGCCTTATGGTGGCCTCACTGGACACACCGCAGGAGTGTGTGTGTTTGTTTGTCTGTGTGTATGTGTGTTTATAGTTCTAGGGCCTAATGTTAGGCATTGTTGGCGCTTTGTTTATTGTTGTTTAACTAGCTAACGTTAGCTGGCTGGCCCGTTAGCTAACGTTACGTGACGCGTGTACAACACCCGTTGAATAAGGCCGGTGTCAGTAAACGTCTGCAAAAAAGCATAATTAAAATGTTGCCAGCAGAGCTGGTTAGGCTGTTTTCATGTTATCCAGAGGTAAACAAATCATCAGCCAGAGCATCAAGTGTGCGCTCCGAGATGGGTAGGGCTAAAGCTAAAGAGGGTGTGAACGATGCTAAATGGGTTTAGACAAAGAAGAGCTCTTCACTAGATACCAAAACATTCAAAGCAGAATTACTTTCCCATTGTTCCTCAAATGCATTCTATGATATACCATTTTGTAGATCTGAGTCTCTACTTTTATCCAATGTAGGAAACACCATTTCACTACATAAAACCGAATCCAGGTGGTGAGTCACATATGCTAATGCAAGTTAATCTGTGTGTGTTTGCTCACCTCTATGATTGTGAATGTCTGTCTGTTTGCATCCATGTTTATCCACGTCTTGGTAGAGCACGTGTGTGTTCATACAGCGAAGTGAATAGTGCTCTTATAATGGGGCTTCTTTTACGAGGGCCCGTGTTTTTCTAGTTCTTTATTGGGTATGATAATAAACATGCCATTTGACAAGCTCTTTAAGCCCCCTCCCTTCAGCCGGTGACAGAAATACTGCATGAACACAGCATACATCATGTGTATAATGGAGACAAAGTGGCTTACAGAGACCACCAGCAACACCACGGACATCAAATCAATGGCCTGATAGCGAGGTCTATAGTGACACTTATATGAGTATAATGTATGCCTGTGAACAGACCATGGAAATGAAACACACACACACACACACACACACACACACACACACACACACACACACACACACACACACACACACACTCAACATCATGATGATTGAATTGCCAGTTTAATATGGTCTGGCAAAGACATTTGCCTCCCATCTCAGCTGCAGACAGCGTGGCAGGTGTAATTTATGTCAATCAGTCAGAGTATATGGACGGAAAGGAAATCAAGTGGAATCAGGGAGGTAAAGGTGTTAGATGTTGATAAAAACCTGTTTTTCACAGCATGTCTCCTGTCTCAATGGAACTGCTTTATTGTCTCAAAGTGGACATTGATTACCTCTGTGACCACAACACAACAACACCACACAACAACACAACACAACAACATCACACAACACCACAACACCACACAACAACACAACACAACAACACAACACAACGACACAACAACACAACACAACAACACAACAACACCACACAACAACACAACAACACCACAACACCACAAAACAACAACACAACAACACCACACAAGGACACTGTCTCTCTTAGTCCCAGATACTTAACCTCATATCCAGGCTTTCTTGTTCCCTGTCCTTGTGTGAGGAATAGTGTCAGTCTCTTTGTCTTTCTCTTTCTTTCTTTCTTTCTCTCTCTCTCTCTCTCTCTCTCTCTCTCTCTCTCTCTCTCTCTCTCTCTCTCTCTCTTAATTCAATTCAATTTCAATTTAAGGGGCTCTTTTGGCATGGGAAACATATGTTTTACATTGCCAAACAAGGCTCCCGAGTGGCGCAGCATCTAAGGCACTGCATCTCTACAGTACCTGGTTCAAATTCAGGCTGAATCACATCCAGCTGTGATTGGGAGTCTCATAAGGTGGTGCACAATTGGCCCAGCGTCGTTCGGGTTTGGCCAGAGAATTCCGTCATTTTAAATACGATTTTTTTCTTAACTGACTTGCCTAGTTAAATAAATTAAAAGTGATATAGATAATAAACAAAAGTGAAAAAAAAAAACTATAAAAATGAACAGTAAACATTACACTCACAAAAGTTCCAAAATAATAAAGACATTACAAATGTCATATTATGTGCAAATAGTTTAAGTACAAAAGGGAAGATAAATAAAGATAAATATGGGTTGTATTTACAATGGTGTTTGTTCTTCACTGGTTGCCATTTTCTTGTGGCGACAGGTCAAAATTGTTGCTGCACAATAGATACTGTATGGGAGTTTATCAAAATTTGATTTGTTTTCGAATTCTACGTGGGTCTGTGTAAATTGAGGGAAATATGTGTCTCTAATATGGTCATACATTTGGCAGGAGGTTAGGAAGTGCAGCTCAGTTTCCACCTCATTTTGTGGGCAATGTGCACATAGCCTGTCTTCTCTTGAGAGCCAGGTCTGCCTTCGGTGACCTTTCTCAATAGCAAGGCTATGCTCACAGTCTGTACATAGTCAAGATTTAATTAATTTTGGGTCAGTCACAGTGGACAGGTATTCTGCCTCTGTGTACTCTCTGTTTACACTCTGTGGAGTCTGTTTATGTTTGTGAACGGAGACCCAGGACCAGCTTGCTTAGGGGATTATTCTCTGGGTTCATCTCTCTGTAGGTGATGGCTTTGTTATGAAAGGTTTGGGAATCGCTTCCTTTTAGGTGGTTGTAGAATATAATGGCTCTTTTCTGGATTTTGATCATTAGCGGGTATCGGCCTAATTCTGCTCTGCATACGTTATTTGGTGTTTTACATTGTATACAGAGGATATTTTTAGCAGAATTCTGCACGCAGAGTCTCAATTTCGTGTTTGTCCCAACCAAGAATTTTGTGGATTCTTGGTAGGTGAGTGGACCCCGACCTCACAACCATAAAGGGCAATGTGTTGTATAACTGATTCAGGTATTTTTTTGCCAGATCCTAATTGGTATGTCAAATTCTATGTTCCTTTTGATGGCATAGAAGGCCCTTCTTGTGTTCTCTCAGATTGTTCACAGCTTGTTGGAAGTTACTTGTGGTGCTGATGTTCAGGCCGAGGTATGTAGAGTTTTTTTGTGTGCTCTAGGATTTTTTTGTTGCTCTCTCTCTCTCTGTCTCTCTCTCTCTCTGTCTTCCTCTCTATCTCTCTTTGTCTTTCTCTCTCTCTCTGTCTGCCTCTCTCTATCTATCTCTTTCACTCTTTCTCTCTCTCTTCCTTTCTCACTCTCCCCCAACGACTCCATGCTAATGACTGTAGATTTGGGCCTTAGGCTGTGTGTTTAAGATTTCATTAAGATCACCTTATCCCATCACCTCTGTGAAACCCAACGAGCATCCCTGAATCTCAGATAGAGGAGAACACTGACGTCTGACATCCCTGAATCTCAGATAGAGGAGAACACTGACGTCTGACATCCCTGAATCTCAGATAGAGGAGAACACTGACGTCTGACATCCCTGAATCTCAGATAGAGGAGAACACTGACGTCTGACATCCCTGAATCTCAGATAGAGGAGAACACTGACGTCTGACATCCCTGAATCTCAGATAGAGGAGAACACTGACGTCTGACATCCCTGAATCTCAGATAGAGGAGAACACTGACGTCTGACATCCCTGAATCTCAGATAGAGGAGAACACTGACGTCTGACATCCCTGAATCTCAGATAGAGGAGAACACTGACGTCTGACATCACTGAATCTCAGATAGAGGAGAACACTGAGGTCTGACATCCCTGAATCTTAGATAGAGGAGAACACTGACGTCTGACATCCCTGAATCTCAGATAGAGGAGAACACTGACGTCTGACATCCCTGAATCTCAGATAGAGGAGAACACTGAGGTCTGACATCCCTGAATCTCAGATAGAGGAGAACACTGACGTCTGACATCCCTGAATCTCAGATAGAGGAGAACACTGACGTCTGACATCCCTGAATCTCAGATAGAGGAGAACACTGACGTCTGACATCCCTGAATCTCAGATAGAGGAGAACACTGACGTCTGACATCCCTGAATCTCAGATAGAGGAGAACACTGACGTCTGACATCCCTGAATCTCAGATAGAGGAGAACACTGACGTCTGACATCCCTGAATCTCAGATAGAGGAGAACACTGACGTCTGACATCCCTGCATCTCAGATAGAGGAGAACACTGACGTCTGACATCCCTGAATCTCAGATAGAGGAGAACACTGACGTCTGACATCCCTGAATCTCAGATAGAGGAGAACACTGACGTATGACATCCCTGAATCTCAGATAGAGGAGAACACTGACGTCTGACATCCCTGAATCTCAGATAGAGGAGAACACTGACGTCTGACATCCCTGAATCTCAGATAGAGGAGAACACTGACGTATGACATCCCTGAATCTCAGATAGAGGAGAACACTGACGTCTGACATCCCTGAATCTCAGATAGAGGAGAACACTGACGTCTGACATCCCTGAATCTCAGATAGAGGAGAACACTGACGTCTGACATCCCTGAATCTCAGATAGAAGAGAACACTGACGTCTGACATCCCTGAATCTCAGATAGAGGAGAACACTGACGTCTGACATCCATTTATGTTATAGCACTTTGGGTTGACCTCTTGAAAGCAGGATCAAAAGTCCATCTGAATCCTTTAGAATGTTACATATTGTTCCAGGACATAGTCTACCATGGTCTGTGGGCAGTGCTATGCCTGATCTAGGTTTGACTTTGTCTTGACTTTATGAAGTAGTCTAGACTACAGTCTGGCCTTGAAGGTCATATAGCTTTTCCTGACCCCATTGACCTGTTTAGGACACCATCTGTGCCCTGTATCTACTGAACTCCCTGGCTTCTGGTAACAGGGTTGAAACCACCCACGCCAACATATGTTCAATAACTCCAATACCTTCAGCTGATTTTCTACAGTAATTGCACAATCACAAAGCCCCTTAGAGTTCCAACACAACAACAGTCCCCAACACTCCGCGGTATGAATAGTAACAGTCCCCAACACTCTGAGGTATGAATAGTAACAGTCCGCAACACTCTGAGGTATGAATAGTAACAGTCCCCAACACTCCGCGGTATGAATAGTAACAGTCCCCAACACTCTGAGGTATGAATAGTAACAGTTCCCAACACTCTGAGGTATGAATAGTAACAAACCCCAACACTCTGAGGTATGAATAGTAACAGTCCGCAACACTCTGAGGTATGAATAGTAAGAAACCCAAACACACTCCGCGGTATGAATAGTAACAGTCCCCAACACTCTGAGGTATGAATAGTAACAAACCCCAACACTCTGAGGTATGAATAGTAACAAACCCCAACACACTGAGGTATGAATAGTAACAGTCCCCAACACTCTGAGGTATGAATAGTAACAGTCCCCAACACTCTGAGGTATGAATAGTAACAAACCCAAACACACTCCGCGGTATGAATAGTAACAGTCCCCAACACTCTGAGGTATGAATAGTAACAAACCCCAACACTCTGAGGTATGAATAGGAACAAACCCCAACACACTGAGGTATGAATAGTAACAGTCCCCAACACTCTGAGGTATGAATAGTAACAAACCCCAACACTCTGAGGTATGAATAGTAACAGTCCGCAACACTCTGAGGTATGAATAGTAACAGTCCCCAACACTCTGAGGTATGAATAGTAACAAACCCCAACACTCTGAGGTATGAATAGTAACAATCCCCAACACTGAGATATAAGTAGTATAAATTAGCAATGGTGGAAAAACTACCCGATTGTCATACTTGAGTAAAAGTAGAGATACACTACATGACCAAAAGTATATGGACACCTGCTTGTCGAACATCTCATTCCAAAATCATGGGCATTAATATGAAGTTCATCACCCCTTTGCTGCTATAACAGCCTCCTCTTTTCCGGGAAGCCTTTCCACTAGATGTTGGATCATTGCTGCGGGGACTTGCTTCCATTCACCCACAAGAGCATTAGTGAGGTCGGGCCTTCCCTAAATTGTTGCCACAAAGTTGGAAGCACGGAATTGTCTAGAATGTCCTTGTATGCTGTAGCGTTAAGAGGGGGCTGACTGCCAGGTGGTGAAGCGTGATTCATCACTCCAGAAAACATGTTTCCACTGCTCTAGATTCCAATGGTGGCAAGCTTTACACCACTCTTAATGCTACCACGCATGGTGATCTTAGCCTCGTGTGTGGCTGCTTGGCCATGGAAACCCATTTCATGAAGCTCTCAACGAGCAGTTTTTGTGCTGACGTTGCTTCCAGACGCAGTTCTGAACTCGGTAGTGAGTGGTGAAATCGAGAACAGACGATTTTTACGCGCTACGCGCTTCATCAATCGGCTTTCCCCTTCTGTGAGCTTGCTTCGCGGCTGAGCCGTTGTTGCTCCGGGTTGTTTCCACTTCATAATAACAGCACATACAGTTGAAATTGGCAGCTCTAACGGCAGAAATTCAGGGTTTCACACAAGGTGCTTGAGGTGCTTAAAGTACTTGAATATGGCACTCTGAAAGTCAAGTACTGGAATACCTTAAATCAGACATTTTCTCAAGTTGGTACTTGAAACGTACTTGAATTAAAATGAGAGAACAGATACTGATGAAATATGTTTATGAAAAATTTCTGAAAAATGTATTGTTCTTGATAATTAATTTCCATGCAGACCACCAAGTTTTATTTCCTCATGTGTTTCGTGCTGTTTGCCAAGAGAGCTTGCTCATTCCACCCACACTGCCACTCAGCCAGGCAGGTACAGAATTGACTGATTAGGCACCGCCAAACATCACATTGATAGCTAAAATGCTGGGCAAATGTAGATTCAATCCGGCATTTTGTGTCTATGGAAAATGTCTAGGATCTTTTATTTCAGCTTAAGGAACATGGGACCAACACTTTACATGCTGCGTTTCATATTTTTGTTCAGTATAGTTTACCCACCTTTTTACCACTACATCACCGGACCCCACGAACCCACACCGTGTCAGGTGAAAAAAAGCTTCCGACTTTGACATTGGAGGCATGGATGAATCGGCCCTGAAGAGCCACATGAAGGGGGAAGATTCAACGCTGCATCCTGAACTGGCACCAGTTCTACATTATGAAGGAGGAAGACACAATGCTGTATCCTGAACTGGCACCAGTTCTACATTATGAAGGAGGAAGACACAATGCTGTATCCTGAACTGACACCAGTTCTACATTATGAAGGGGGAAGACACAATGCTGTATCCTGAACTGGCACCAGTTCTACGTTATGAAGGAGGAAGACACAATGCTGTATCCTGAACTGACACCAGTTCTACATTATGAAGGAGGAAGACACAATGCTGTATCCTGAACTGACACCAGTTCTACGTTATGAAGGAGGAAGACACAATGCTGTATCCTGAACTGACACCAGTTCTACATTATGAAGGAGGAAGACACAATGCTGTATCCTGAACTGGCACCAGTTCTACATTATGAAGGAGGAAGACACAATGCTGTATCCTGAACTGACACCAGTTCTACATTATGAAGGAGGAAGACACAATGCTGTATCCTGAACTGACACCAGTTCTACATTATGAAGGAGGAAGACACAATGCTGTATCCTGAACTGGCACCAGTTCTACATTATGAAGGAGGAAGACACAATGCTGTATCCTGAACTGACACCAGTTCTACGTTATGAAGGAGGAAGACACAATGCTGTATCCTGAACTGACACCAGTTCTACATTATGAAGGAGGAAGACACAATGCTGTATCCTGAACTGGCACCAGTTCTACATTATGAAGGAGGAAGACACAATGCTGTATCCTGAACTGACACCAGTTCTACATTATGAAGGAGGAAGACACAATGCTGTATCCTGAACTGACACCAGTTCTACATTATGAAGGAGGAAGATACAATGCTGTATCCTGAACTGGCCCCAGTTCTACATTATGAAGGAGGAAGACACAATGCTGTATCCTGAACTGACACCAGTTCTACATTATGAAGGGGGAAGACACAATGCTGTATCCTGAACTGGCACCAGTTCTACGTTATGAAGGAGGAAGACACAATGCTGTATCCTGAACTGACACCAGTTCTACATTATGAAGGAGGAAGACACAATGCTGTATCCTGAACTGACACCAGTTCTACGTTATGAAGGAGGAAGACACAATGCTGTATCCTGAACTGACACCAGTTCTACATTATGAAGGAGGAAGACACAATGCTGTATCCTGAACTGGCACCAGTTCTACATTATGAAGGAGGAAGACACAATGCTGCATCCTGAACTGGCACCAGTTCTACATTATGAAGGAGGAAGACACAATGCTGTATCCTGAACTGGCACCAGTTCTACATTATGAAGGAGGAAGACACAATGCTGCATCCTGAACTGGCACCAGTTCTACATTATGAAGGAGGAAGACACAATGCTGTATCCTGAACTGACACCAGTTCTACATTATGAAGGAGGAAGACACAATGCTGCATCCTGAACTGACACCAGTTCTACATTATGAAGGGGGAAGACACAATGCTGTATCCTGAACTGACACCAGTTCTACATTATGAAGGAGGAAGACACAATGCTGCATCCTGAACTGGCACCAGTTCTACGTTATGAAGGAGGAAGACACAATGCTGTATCCTGAACTGACACCAGTTCTACATTATGAAGGAGGAAGACACAATGCTGTATCCTGAACTGGCCCCAGTTCTACATTATGAAGGAGGAAGACACAATGCTGTATCCTGAACTGGCACCAGTTCTACATTATGAAGGAGGAAGACACAATGCTGTATCCTGAACTGGCACCAGTTCTACATTATGAAGGAGGAAGACACAATGCTGTATCCTGAACTGACACCAGTTCTACATTATGAAGGAGGAAGACACAATGCTGTATCCTGAACTGGCACCAGTTCTACATTATGAAGGAGGAAGACACAATGCTGCATCCTGAACTGGCACCAGTTCTACGTTATGAAGGAGGAAGACACAATGCTGTATCCTGAACTGGCACCAGTTCTACATTATGAAGGAGGAAGACACAATGCTGTATCCTGAACTGACACCAGTTCTACATTATGAAGGAGGAAGACACAATGCTGCATCCTGAACTGGCACCAGTTCTACATTATGAAGGAGGAAGACACAATGCTGTATCCTGAACTGACACCAGTTCTACATTATGAAGGAGGAAGACACAATGCTGCATCCTGAACTGGCACCAGTTCTACATTATGAAGGAGGAAGACACAATGCTGCATCCTGAACTGACACCAGTTCTACATTATGAAGGAGGAAGACACAATGCTGTATCCTGAACTGACACCAGTTCTACATTATGAAGGAGGAAGACACAATGCTGTATCCTGAACTGGCCCCAGTTCTACATTATGAAGGAGGAAGACACAATGCTGTATCCTGAACTGGCACCAGTTCTACATTATGAAGGAGGAAGACACAATGCTGTATCCTGAACTGACACCAGTTCTACATTATGAAGGAGGAAGACACAATGCTGCATCCTGAACTGACACCAGTTCTACATTATGAAGGAGGAAGACACAATGCTGTATCCTGAACTGGCACCAGTTCTACATTATGAAGGAGGAAGACACAATGCTGTATCCTGAACTGACACCAGTTCTACATTATGAAGGAGGAAGACACAATGCTGCATCCTGAACTGGCACCAGTTCTACATTATGAAGGAGGAAGACACAATGCTGTATCCTGAACTGACACCAGTTCTACATTATGAAGGAGGAAGACACAATGCTGTATCCTGAACTGGCACCAGTTCTACATTATGAAGGAGGAAGACACAATGCTGTATCCTGAACTGGCACCAGTTCTACATTATGAAGGGGGAAGACACAATGCTGTATCCTGAACTGACACCAGTTCTACATTATGAAGGAGGAAGACACAATGCTGTATCCTGAACTGGCACCAGTTCTACATTATGAAGGAGGAAGACACAATGCTGTATCCTGAACTGGCACCAGTTCTACATTATGAAGGAGGAAGACACAATGCTGTATCCTGAACTGGCCCCAGTTCTACATTATGTGACTTTTGCACTTCAATAACCAATAGAGCTTTTATGCACATCGCCTCATTCACAGGTCGCCCGCGATATTCCGCTTTTTCAAGCGGCAGCAGTGCTCCTGCCATTCTGGTGGCCGTTCAAGTGCCGTTTTCTTCATACAGCCCACTCGCACTTCTCCCGATCGGCGACACTAAAGATGTCAGTTAGAAACAAGAGTTTTTTTTGCAGCTATTAAGTAGTAGATTCCCAAATGACCAATAAAAACACAGTCATTAAGCTGGAATTGTGTTGCGAATAGTACGTGTGTTCACCAGTAGGCATGTTCCAAAACTCTGCTCATCTCTACTTAAATTACAATATAATCAGTACTGACTTACCACTCATGTATGTAGTAAATAAGTAGTGAAACAACATATTTTTGAGTAGAACTTGTAAGGTAGTGATGGATACTAAGTTAGTTTTTTTTCATGAGGTTGTGGCGATATACTGCCATCTGTTGGCGACTACAAACAATTGCATAATATGAACTACTACAAATTGATGGTCCTTGAAAATAAATATTTGTGCTTGAAAACGTGCTTGAAAGTCCTTGAATTTGACTCTGCGAACCCTGGAAATGTTACAAACTGATTTGTTGGAAAGGTGGCATCCTATGACGTTGCAACATTGAAAGTCACTTAACTCATAAGTAAGGCCATTCAATTGCCAATGTACAGTCGTCGTCAAAAGTTTTGAGAATGACACAAATATTAATTTTCACAAAGTGTGCTGACTCAGTTTGTATGATGGCAATTTGCATATACTCCAGAATGTTATGAAGAGTGATCAGATGAATTGCAATTAATTGCAAAGTCCCTCTTTGCCATGCAAATGAACTGAATCCCAAAATAATATTTACACTGCATTTCAGCCCTGCTACAAAAGGACCAGCTGACATCATGTCAGTGATTCTCTCGTTAACACAGGTGTGAGTGTTGATGAGGACAAGGCTGGAGATCACTCTATCATGCTGATTGAGTTCGAATAACAGACTGGAAGCTTGAGGGTGGTGCTTGGAATCAAAAGTGAAAGTAAAATTCCTTATTTTAACAAACCAGACAGCACCATTTTCTTTTTTTTTTAATTTACAGATATCCAGGGGCACACTCCAACACTCAGACATATTTTACAAACAAATAATTTGTATTTACTGAGACTGCCAAATCACAAATGTTCTCTTGATAAATGTGTGAATTGAACAATATAGCTTTTAGTCCAGTCTAGCCTAATAACCTCACTCTACTTTAGTGCCAACGCTAGCCACTGTCTGTAATCTAACTCCAATAGCCTAGACTCTAGGGCAGAGGTGGGCAAATTTTTATTGATTTCGAAATTCAACGTAGGGCTGCACACATTTTTTGAGGACCGATTTGTTCGACAACATCAATTTGCCAGAAAAGGGCAGTTATTAAAAAATATATGTAGTTATATTATCATTTTTACTTACTTCCTATCTAGTTTTAGACTTTCAATTGTGGTCTGGATTGTTTTTTTATGCAAAATAATAATAATTTCCCCCCAAAATAATATACAGAGCATTCGGAAAGTAATCAGATCCCTTGACTTTTTCCACATTTTATTACATTACAGCCTTATTCTAAAATGGATTAAATGGTTTTCCCCCTCATCAATCGACACATATGATGAGAAAGTAAAACATGTTTTTAGACTTTTTTGCAAAGTTTTCAGACCCTTTACTCAGTACTTTGTTGAAGCACCTTTGGTGGTGATTACAGCCTCAATTATTTTGGGGTATGACGCTACAAGCTTGGTACACCTGTACATGCTTGGCACACCTGGGGAGTTTCATTCTTCTCTGCAGATCCTCTCAAGCTCTGTCAGGTTGGATGGGGAGCGTCGTTGCACAGCTATTTTTAAGTCTCTCCAGAGATGTTCGATCAGGTTCAAGTCTGGGCTCTGGCTGGGCCACTCAAGGACATTCAGAGATTTGTCCTTAAGCCACTCCTGCATTGTCTTGACTATGTGCTTAGGGTTGTTGTCCTGTTGGAAGATGAACCTTCGCCCCCAGTCTGAGGTCCTGAGCGCTCTGGAGCAGGTTTTCATCAAGGATCTCTCTGAACTTTTCTCGCTTCATCTTTCCCTCGATCCTGACTAGTCTCCCAGTCCTGCCACTGAAAAACATCCCCCCCAGCATGATGCTGCCACCAACATGTTTCACCTTAGGGATGGTGCCAGGTTTCCTCCAGACATGACGCTTGGCATTCAGGCCAAATAGTTACATTTTGGTTTCATCAGACCAGAGAATATTGTTTCTCATGGTCTGAGAGTCCTTTAGGTGTCTTTTGGCAAACTCCAAGCAGGCTGTCATGTGCCTTTTACTGAGGAGTGGCTACAGTCTGGCCACTCTACCATAAAGGCCTGATTGGTGGAGTGCTGCAGAGATGGTTGTCATTCTGGAAGTTTATCCCTTCTCCACAGAGGGACTCTGGAGCTCGGTCAGAGTGACCATCAGGTTCTTGGTCACCTCCCTGACCAAGAGCCTTCTCCCGCTATTGTTCATTTTGCCTGGGCGGCCAGCTCTAGGAAGAGTCTTTATGGTTCCAAACTTCTTCCATTTGAAAATGATGGAGGCCACTGTGTTCTTGAGGACCTTCAATGCTGCAGACATTTTTTGGTACCCTTCCCCAGATCTGTGCCTCGACATGCACTGTCAAAAGGTGTGTGTCTTTCCAAATCAATTGAATTTGCCACAGATGGACTCCAATCAAGTTGTAGAAACATCTCAAGGATGATCAATGGAAACAAGATGCACCTGAGCTCAATTTCGAGTCTCATAGCAAAGGGTCTGAATACTTATGTAAATAAGCTATTTCTGGTTTCAAATAACGCAATTCTTCAAGAAATTATGACAAATGTTAAGAAAAGGTTGAGAAATGTATTAAAGTCATTACTTTTCAAATATGTTACATTACACATTATGTTGGCTGACAATTTGTTAGCTAGGCTAGCCTTACAAACCGCATAGCATATCAATAAAGCCATCTAACTAATATATGCAATCTAACTAACTACCCAACATTTATTAACTTGATTATTCACGTCATTCTTAGCTTAGATAAGTGGTATAGTAATTGTGTGTTCTCAATGGACATTGTTAATGAAGTGTTAAGATGTCTAGCTAGTAATATTACGTTTATTTTTTTCACAAACAAACAAACTAACAAATTAACAAAAAAAATAAAACATTGTCCAGCATAAAAACATTGAGCTTGACCTCCAGACATATCCTCCAACATCAAATAAAATGTTATTGGTCACATACACATGGTTAGCAGATGTTAATATGAGTGTAGCGAAATGCTTGTGCTTCTAGTTCCAACAGTGCAGTAATATTTAACAAGTAATCTAACAATTCCCCAACAACTACCCAATACACACAAATCTAAAGGGGTGAATGAGAATATGTACATGTAAGTATATGGATGGGCGATGGCTGAGCGGCATAGGCAAGGTGCAATAGATGGTATAAAATAGTATATACATGTGATATGAGTAATGTAAGATATATAAACATTATTGGTGGCATTTTTTAGAGTGACATTTGTTAAAGTGACTAGTGATCCATTTATTAAAGTGGCCAGTGATTGGGTCTCAATGTAGGCAGCAGCCTTTCTGTCAGATGGCCTTGAGATAGAAGCTGTTTTTCAATCTTTCGGTCCCAGCTTTGATGCACCTGTACTGACCTTGCATTCTGGATGGTAGTGGTGTGAACACGCAGTGGCTCGGGTGGTTGATGTCCTTGATGATATTTTTGGCCTTCCTGTGACATCGGGTGCTGTAGGTGTCATGGAGGGCAGGTAGTTTGCCCCCAAAGATGCATTGTGCGAACATCACCACCGTCTGGAGAGCCTTGTGGTTGTGGGTGGTGCAGTTGCCGTTCCAGGCTGAGAACCAGCCCAACAGGATGCTCTCGATTGTGCATCTGTAAAGTTTGTCAGGGTTTTGGGCGACAAGCCACATTTCGTCAGCCTCCTGAGTTTGAAGAGGCGCTGTTGCGCCTTCTTCACCACACTGTCTGTGTGGGTGGACCATTTCAGTCTGTCTGTGATGTGTATGCCGAGGAACTAAAAACTTTCCACCTTCTCCACTGCTGTCCCTTCGATGTGGATAGGGGGGTACTCCCTCTGCTGTTTCCTGAAGTTCATGATCATCTCTTCTGTTTTGTTGACGTTGAGTGAGAGGTTGTTTTCCTGACACCACACTCTGAGTGCCCTCACCTCCTCCCTGTAGGCTCTCGTCATTGTTGGTAATCAAGCACACATACATAGTCAAATACAGAACTAAATGGGTTCACAAGCATAAGTCATCACCTCCCAGTCTTAAAAACAACATGACAAATAAAACACGTCCAGCTTCTAGAATTGTTGTTTCTACCTTGTGATCCTAGCAAGATTTGTTCATAAGATGCTATCTCCATTATGAATTTTATTCACGGTTTCAGAGTAGGAGTGGCATGACCCTTCTAAATTCTAAGAATTACTCTATCTGATGTAACGATACCAACAGTGATTAGTGCAAAATTCTCATGCGTTACTTTAGGTAACTCTGTTCTATCGCCCAAGAGACATATTCTCTGTGAATTTGGAATTGTTAACTCTAACCATTCCTCCAGATATTTCAAAACATCACTACATCCCCATATTGTGTGTAAAAATGTCCCAGTGTCTTTTTAGCATTTCCAACACAGAGAACTGTTGGTCAGCCACAACTGATGAAGCCTGGTTGGGGTCCAATAAAACCTATGTAGTATCTTCTATTGAGTAAGTTTCTCCCGACTTCCCTTTTGATCCTCCCTGAGCTGGACAAGATCTTCAACCAGGTCATTTCACACTTAAGGTCAATTTGCCATATTGTTCTTATAGGTTTTTATAGTATTTACTTTGCAGATGACTAAATATCGAGTAAAAAATGGATGCTTTATGTTTGGATAATTCCAAATACTCAGCTATTGGGTTCTTTCCTGGATTTTGTTGATAGCCGGTTAACAAACATTCCCTCAATTGTAAATATTTCCAGAAATGTCTCCCACGACATATTTTTTTGAACCAAATCTGAGTATGACATTAAATAATTTTAATTGTACAGATCACCTATAGTATGAATTCCTTTCATTAGCCACTGTTTCCAGTACACATACTTCTTTCCTAACCGTAGCCTAGAATTTTAACACAATGATGAGTATCCTTGTTTTAGATGTGAAATTCCACATATCTTGTGTACTGTTCTCCACAACTCTTTTGAGGTTGGGAGTTTCAACAGACCTCTCCCCTGTAACACTATGTGACAGAGGATCAACAGGGGTGAAAGGATAAGTTAGTTTCCGTTCTGTTGTTATCCAGTCCAAGCCAGAATCCCTTTTGCCCCAATGTTTTGCCAAATTAGCCATTTTTTTATTGTACAATGTAACATCTGGTAAGCCAAGCCTACATCTGTTGGTGAGCATATCTTCTTCATTTTAATCACGTCCATCTTTCCCCATAAAGAAGGTTTTATCTCTTCCCATTTTTCTAAATTGGTCTTAAGATTAACTAGTAGTGGCTCAAAATGTAGTCTCACCACTTCCAACAAATTTGAGCTCAATTTAATACTCTCATATTTAATCCCATTTGATATGAAATGCAGTAACAGTTCCAAAGTAACATATGGCATAAATTGGCATTGCTTCCGACTTATTCCAATTCATTTTGTAGCCTGACAAACTAGAATATGATCCAATACAAGTAAGTCATCTGTAACGGTCGTCGGTAGAAGGTGAGGACCAAAGCGCAGCGCAGTACTTGTTCATGTTATTTATTTAAAACTGAACAACATCTAACAAAGAAACAAAAAGCACAACCGACACAGCTCCGTCAGGTGCACCACACACTACACAGAAAGTATAATCACCCACAACTCAAGGGTGAAAACAGGCTGCCTAAGTATAGTTCTCAATCAGGGACAACGATTGACAGCTGCCTCTGATTGAGAACCATACCAGGCCAAACACAGAAATACCAAATCATAGAAAAAAAGAACATAGAATGCCCACCCAACTCACGCCCTGACCATACTAAAACAAAGACATCACAAAGGAACTAAGGTCAGATGTGACATAATCGTGGTACAGAATGAAGAAAATTGTCTGCATACATAAGCAGCTTGTGTTCTTTTCCTCCTCCATGTACACCCTTCATTTCTGGATCTGTTCTTATCATTGTCGCAAGAAAGATATGGTAAACAGGAGAAGGGAGAGCGAGCAACCCTGCCTTGTGCCGCAAGAAAGACAAGAAAAGAGAAATAATTCAATTTAGAATTGGAATAGAGGACCCCTATCCGTTTACAAAAGTCAGGTCCAAAACCACATTTTCCGAGGGTTCGTAAGAGAAAAGCCCACTCTACCCTGTCAAATGCCTTCTCAGCATCTAAGGAGACAGCAGCGGTAGGAACTATATTTGAGTGGTTTAACCACGAGATGTAAGAGCCTCCTCATATTATCAGTTCAGGTCCTGTTCTTAATAAAACCTACTTGTGTTCAGAAGGGAGACATTTTTAGATGCCTCCCAGTAAAACCACTGTCAATACAGGTACACAAATGTCAATATACTTTTTATAATAATCTATAGGAGGGCAATCCAGACCAGATGACTTCCCTGCTTTCATAAATAAAATGGTGTCTCTAGCCTCCTCTTCTGTTAAAGTACAGTCCAGGTCCTCTACCTGTCTATCTGATAATCTAGGTAATTCTATACCAGACAAAGAAATATCCATAGCTATGGGGCTCGCTGAACAGGAGGATGTATATAAATCTTCATAAAAACTTTGAAACACACTGTTTATCTCTTTGAATGAGGTCACCATATTATTGCCCTCCTTAATTGCTGGAATTACGTTAGAAGTGTTGTCTTGCTAGGAGCCTACCTGTCTTCTCACCTCCCTCAATTAAACTGGTTTTAAGTCTAAACACTGCATATTCTGCCTTTTTGATATACATTTCGTCCAACTGAAATTTGAGTTTGCAAGCAGTTTTAAATGTGCTATCTGTGAAATGTCTTGTCAAATCCATTTCCAAACCACATATCTCAGTTTCTAATCTTTTTGCTGCTTCAGACTCTTCTCTCTTCTTTTTGGACGCATGTGCTATTATTTCCCCTCTACTATATGCTTTAGAGGTTTCCCATACTGTTTCCCATACTGTTTCCCATACTGTTTCCATACTGTTTCCCATACTGTTTCCATACTGTTTCCCATACTGTTTCCCATACTGTTTCCCATACTGTTTCCCATACTGTTTCTCATACTGTTTCCCATACTGTTTCCCATACTGTTTCCCATACTGTTTCTCATACTGTTTCCCATACTGTTTCCCATACTGTTTCTCATACTGTTTCCCATACTGTTTCCCATACTGTTTCTCATACTGTTTCCCATACTGTTTCCCATACTGTTTCTCATACTGTTTCCCATACTGTTTCCCATACTGTTTCCCATACTGTTTCCCATACTGTTTCTCATACTGTTTCCCATACTGTTTCCCATACTGTTTCTCATACTGTTTCCCATACTGTTTCCCATACTGTTTCCCATACTGTTTCCCATACTGTTTCTCATACTGTTTCCCATACTGTTTCCCATACTGTTTCCCATACTGTTTCCCATACTGTTTCTCATACTGTTTCCCATACTGTTTATCATACTGTTTCCCATACTGTTTCCCATACTGTTTCTCATACTGTTTCTCATACTGTTTCCATACTGTTTCCCATACTGTTTCCCATACTGTTTCCATACTGTTTCTCATACTGTTTCCCATACTGTTTCCCATACTGTTTATCATACTGTTTCCCATACTGTTTCCCATACTGTTTCTCATACTGTTTCTCATACTGTTTCCATACTGTTTCTCATACTGTTTCCCATACTGTTTCCCATACTGTTTCCCATACTGTTTCCATACTGTTTCCCATACTGTTTCCCATACTGTTTCCATACTGTTTCCATACTGTTTCCCATACTGTTTCTCATACTGTTTCCCATACTGTTTCCCATACTGTTTCCATACTGTTTCCCATACTGTTTCCCATACTGTTTCCCATACTGTTTCTCATACTGTTTCCCATACTGTTTCCCATACTGTTTCCCATACTGTTTCCCATACTGTTTCCCATACTGTTTATCATACTGTTTCCCATACTGTTTCCATACTGTTTCCCATACTGTTTCCCATACTGTTTCCCATACTGTTTCCCATACTGTTTCCCATACTGTTTATCATACTGTTTCCCATACTGTTTCCATACTGTTTCCCATACTGTTTCCCATACTGTTTCTCATACTGTTTCCCATACTGTTTCTCATACTGTTTCCCATACTGTTTCCCATACTGTTTCCCATACTGTTTCTCATACTGTTTCCCATACTGTTTCCCATACTGTTTCTCATACTGTTTCCCATACTGTTTCCCATACTGTTTCCCATACTGTTTCCCATACTGTTTCCCATACTGTTTCCCATACTGTTTATCATACTGTTTCCCATACTGTTTCCCATACTGTTTCTCATACTGTTTCTCATACTGTTTCCATACTGTTTCTCATACTGTTTCCCATACTGTTTCCCATACTGTTTCCATACTGTTTCTCATACTGTTTCCCATACTGTTTCCCATACTGTTTATCATACTGTTTCCCATACTGTTTCCCATACTGTTTCTCATACTGTTTCCATACTGTTTCTCATACTGTTTCCCATACTGTTTCCCATACTGTTTCCCATACTGTTTCCATACTGTTTCCCATACTGTTTCCCATACTGTTTCCATACTGTTTCCATACTGTTTCTCATACTGTTTCCCATACTGTTTCCCATACTGTTTCCATACTGTTTCCCATACTGTTTCCCATACTGTTTCTCATACTGTTTCCCATACTGTTTCCCATACTGTTTCCCATACTGTTTCCCATACTGTTTCCCATACTGTTTATCATACTGTTTCCCATACTGTTTCCATACTGTTTCCCATACTGTTTCCCATACTGTTTCCCATACTGTTTCCCATACTGTTTATCATACTGTTTCCCATACTGTTTCCATACTGTTTCCCATACTGTTTCCCATACTGTTTCCCATACTGTTTCCCATACTGTTTCCCATACTGTTTCCCATACTGTTTCCCATACTGTTTCCCATACTGTTTATCATACTGTTTCCCATACTGTTTCCATACTGTTTCCCATACTGTTTCCCATACTGTTTCCCATACTGTTTCCCATACTGTTTCCCATACTGTTTATCATACTGTTTCCCATACTGTTTCCATACTGTTTCCCATACTGTTTCCCATACTGTTTCCCATACTGTTTCCCATACTGTTTCTCATACTGTTTCCCATACTGTTTCCCATACTGTTTCCCATACTGTTTCCATACTGTTTCTCATACTGTTTCCATACTGTTTCTCATACTGTTTCCCATACTGTTTCCCATACTGTTTCCATACTGTTTCTCATACTGTTTCCCATACTGTTTCTCATACTGCTTCCCATACTGTTTCTCATACCCTTTCCCATACTGTTTCCCATACTGTTTCCCAAACTATAGAAATATTTTCAGTTGAAGCTATGTTGATCTCAAAAAAGGATCTAAGATCATCTGCTAGTGATTGGCTAAATATTTAATCTTGTAATTGAATGGTGTAGTCTAAATCTATCCTTCCTCGCATTTCTGGAGTTTATATCAATATGTAACTCTACTATAGCATGATCTGTGAGGGCAATGGGCCCAAGCTGGCAACCAATCACATTATTAACCATGAAATGAGATATCAAGACGAAATCTATTCTGAAGTGTGATTTATGACATTTGGAGAAAAAAGTATATTCTCTATCATGATGGACTAATCTCCATCTGTTGTAAGGCCCATATGTTCTTCTAGCATATGTATTGCAAGTCTATCCTTTGGCGTGGACTTACCTGTAAATGTACTTCTATCAATCATATTGTCCATCACTTGGTTAAAGTCTATCTGCCCCTCCATATTTCCAGTATAACACTGACCTCATGAAAACAATCAGGGTCCTCCTTGTTGGGAGCATATATGTTTCATACCACTACCTTAATCCCATTTATAAGAGCCTCAATGCAGATAAGGGGAACTCCTGCTGGGTGTGTACCTGCAGGGTATCAGGTCTCAGGTGCAGCTAATGCTAATCCACTCTGCCTGCTCATAGCTAAAGGACTGCAGCTGGGCCCGACTCTATAATAACCCCTTTAAGAGCACGGCTTAATAACAAACTGATAAAGTGTTACTCTCGGGCTCGCTGTTGCTAATAGCCTCCTCAGAATTGAATACTACGACCCTAGCTAACATCATGACCCCAAAAACACTCACCAGCACTCCTTCTCAATGTTATCCCTTAGCCTGTACTCAGTAGCTTTCAGTCCTGTGGTGGTGGTGAATAACATAGAAAAACATCTCATTTAGTGATATGTGCATGTAACACCTGGACCACTGTTACCATAGAACCCACAGCTGCTTTTAAAATGTAGCCATGTTGGAACATTGCTGAATCATTGAACTTTAATGCTGCTCACCGCCACGTCTGTCTCTCTGTCTGCATATGGTTTGCTTCTCCCTCTCGCTTTCTCCCTCTTCTCCTCCTCTCTCTGAATGATGAATGAGGTGGAGGAGATTAAAAGCTGACTGTGGCATAGAGAAAAGGGTTTCATCTGTCAGTCTTTCCACTGCCTACCTAACAGGGAGGAAAACAGCTCGGTGGAACCTGAATGCTGCCATTTTTCACTTAACGCTCCTCATCGCCTTTCATTTGCCAGGTGCAGCTCTGCAAACAGACTGCAGACACAGAGTGGCATAGCTGAGTACCATCTCTCTGCATTATTTGTCTCCCTCTTTTTCACAAGCGAATGCATGTATAGACACACCGCTAAACAGAAACACACATGCCCACACGAAGGCACACACACACACACACATACTCACAGACACGTGGCGGTCCCACACACAGCATACACTCTTTCTCTGTTTTTTTTTTTTTTTTTTTACCTTATTCCAGTGCCTCTATTAGAAACCATCCATCCCTTTGATGTGTGAATTATCTTAAGGAGACAAATCATGACCTTCCACAATGCCCTGAGGCCCGCCGGCAGGTCCAATGCCCTGAGGCCCGCCGGCAGGTCCAAAGCCCTGAGGCCCTCTGGCAGGTCCAAAGCCCTAAGGCCCTCTGGCAGGTCCAATGCCCTGAGAACCTCTGGCAGGTCCAAAGCCCTGAGGCCCTCTGGCAGGTCCAAAGCCCTGAGGCCCTCCGGTAGGTCCAAAGCCCTGGGGCCATCTGGCAGGTGCGCTATTATAGACACTGCAGCTCTACAGAACTGAAGAAGGAAGGACTGTATTGTGCAAACATTGCCTGTGGTCTTGTCTGCTAGCTCTGAAGTTATTACAATGTTTAAACTCTAACGTCAAGAGAGACCACAGAGAAGGATGTTCTCATTCCCGAAGAGCCCCGGTCTCTTTGGCAGCGGGATTCTCTTAATCTAACAGTGTGCTGCTGTAGCTTCATGTTATTATCATGTTGTACGGTATTGAAGACTTTGAGATACGTCTTTGAGAACATGCAAATAACAGTTATTCTTTTGAAAAGTAAGAACAGAAAGAGA
This sequence comes from Oncorhynchus mykiss, assembly GCF_013265735.2. NCBI lineage: Eukaryota > Metazoa > Chordata > Actinopteri > Salmoniformes > Salmonidae > Oncorhynchus > Oncorhynchus mykiss. Next base: position 32,353,665 of record NC_048591.1, read on the forward strand.
TTTCACCACCTGGTTGTTTCTTCATTGAGTTCCTCTCCATTCTCAGGAGGCATAGAGGGTTGACCGTTCCATCTCCCTGTGAGCTCTACCTGTGTAGGGGACCGTAAGGGCTGTTGGGGTGTACTTCCCCCCGCCTGCCTCCCCAGGATGTCTCCCCCTCGCCAGGGGAGATAGATGGGCAGCAGGTGGCAAGACAAGAGAGGGTGGTGGTAGGGGATGAATGGTGCCCACCAAGGCTGATGGGCAGTAGGGAGGAGTGATAGGCAGTAGGGTGGAGTGGTGGGGGAGTAGGGGGTAGTGATAGGCAGCAGGCTGATGTGACAGGTGGAGTGATAGGCAGCAGGATGGAGTAGGGTGGAGTGATAGGCAGTAGGGTGGAGTGGTGGGGGAGTAGGGGGTAGTGATAGGCAGCAGGCTGGTGTGACAGGTGGAATGATAGGCAGCAGGATGGAGTAGGGTGGAGTGATAGGCAGCAGGGTGGAGTGGTGGGGGAGTAGGGGGTAGTGATAGGTAGCAGGGTGGAGTGATAGGCAGCAGGGTGGAGTGATAGGCAGCAGGGTGGAGTGGCGGGGAGTGATAGGCAGCAGGGTGGAGTGACGGGGGGAGTAGGGTGGAGTGATAGGTAGCAGGGTGGAGTGATAGGCAGCAGGGTGGAGTGGCAGTTGGAGTAGGGTGGAGTGATAGGTAGCAGGGTGGAGTGATAGGTAGCAGGGTGGAGTGATAGGCAGCAGGGTGGAGTGATAGGTAGCAGGGTGGAGTGATAGGCAGCAGGGTGGAGTGGCGGGGAGTGATAGGCAGCAGGGTGGAGTTTTTTTATTTGACCTTTATTTAACTAGGCAAGTCAGTTAAGAACAAATTCTTATTTTCAATGATGGCCTAGGAACAATGGGTTAACTGCCTTGTTCAGGGGCAGAACGACAGATATGTACCTTGTCAGCTCGGGGATTTGAACTTGCAACCTTCCGGTTACTAGTCCGGACGCTCTAACCACTAGGCTACCCTGCTGCCCCGCTGACGGGGGGAGTAGGGTGGAGTGGCGGGGGAGTAGGGTGGAGTGATAGGCAGCAGGGTGGAGTGATAGGCAGCAGGGTGGAGTGATAGGCAGCAGGGTGGAGTGATAGGCAGCAGGGTGGAGTGACGGGGGGAGTAGGGTGGAGTGATAGGCAGTAGGGTGGAGTGATAGGCAGCAGGGTGGAGTGATAGGCAGCAGGGTGGAGTGATAGGAAGCAGGGTGGAGTGATAGGCAGCAGGGTGGAGTGATAGGCAGCAGGGTGGAGTGATAGGCAGCAGGGCGGAGTGATAGGCAGCAGGGTGGAGTGATAGGCAGCAGGGTGGAGAGACGGGGGGAGTAGGGTGGAGTGATAGGCCGCAGGGTGGAGTGACGGGGGGAGTAGGGTGGAGTGATAGGCAGCCGGGTGGAGTGATAGGCAGCAGGGTGGAGTGATAGGCAGCAGGGTGGAGTGATAGGCAGCAGGGTGGAGTGATAGGCAGCAGGGTGGAGTGACGGGGGGAGTAGGGTGGAGTGATAGGCAGCAGGGTGGAGTGATAGGCAGCAGGGTGGAGTGATAGGCAGCAGGGTGGAGTGATAGGCAACAGGGTGAAGTGATAGGCAGCAGGGTGGAGTGACGGGGGGAGTAGGGTGGAGTGATAGGCCGCAGGGTGGAGTGACGGGGGAGTAGGGTGGAGTGATAGGCAGCAGGGTGGAGTGATAGGCAGCAGGGTGGAGTGACGGGGGGAGTAGGGTGGAGTGATAGGCAGCAGGGTGGAGTAACGGGGGGAGTAGGGTGGAGTAGGGTGGAGTGATAGGCAGCAGGGTGGAGTAACGGGGGGAGTAGGGTGGAGTGATAGGCAGCAGGGTGGAGTGATAGGCAGCAGGGTGGAGTGACGGGGGAGTAGGGTGGAGTGATAGGCAGCAGGGTGGAGTGACGGGGGGAGTAGGGTGGAGTGGCGGGGAGTAGGGTGGAGTGATAGGCAGCCGTGTGGAGTGACGGGGGGAGTAGGGTGGAGTGGCGGGGAGTAGGGTGGAGTGATAGGCAGCAGGGTGGAGTGACGGGGGGAGTAGGGTGGAGTGGCGGGGAGTAGGGTGGAGTGATAGGCAGCAGGGTGGAGTGACGGGGGGAGTAGGGTGGAGTGGCGACGGGAGTAGAGGGTAGGGTGGTGAAGGGTGCACCCTGGTACCCTTGCCAAAGGACCAGATCAGCCTACCTGAGGCAGTTAGGACCAGTGCCCATCTGTGGTTGTCTGCTTTGGGCTTAGTGAGGGGACAGACCTCCCTAGTTGTAGAGAGTAGCGGCGGGTATTTGTGTGTTGGATAATTCTGAAAAGCTAACATTTCCACCAACAGACCATTATTTAGACACACATTGAGCCAACCGTTTATGCCGTTGCTGAGGCTTTTTCTATAGAGATTTCCAGGTTGGAAGACAGAGGGGAGATAGGAGAGAGATGAGAGAGAAGAGAGAGAGGGGAGATAAGGGAGAGCGAGGAGAGATAAGGGAGAGAGAGGGGAGAGAGGAGAGTGAGGGGAGAGAAGGGAGAAGTGGAAGACAGAGGGGAGATAGGAGAGAGATGAGAGAGAAGAGATAGAGGGGAGATAAGGGAGAGAGAGGGGACAGAAGGGAGAGGTGGAAGACAGAGGGGAGATAGGAGAGAGAAGAGATAGAGGGGAGATAAGGGAGAGAGAGGGGACAGAAGGGAGAGGGGAGATAAGGGAGAGCGAGGAGAGATAAGGGAGAGTGAGGGGTCTAGGGAGAAGGTCTGTGTATGTGTGTGACTGGGTCTAGGGAGAAGGTCTGTGTGTGACTGGGTCTATGGAGAAGGTGTGTGTGTGTGTGTGACTGGGTCTAGGGAGAAGGTCTGTGTGTGACTGGGTCTATGGAGAAGGTGTGTGTGTGTGTGTGTGTGACTGGGTCTAGGGAGAAGGTCTGTGTGTGACTGGGTCTATGGAGAAGGTGTGTGTGTGTGTGTGTGACTGGGTCTAGGGAGAAGGTCTGTGTGTGACTGGGTCTATGGAGAAGGTGTGTGTGTGTGTGTGTGACTGGGTCTAGGGAGAAGGTCTGTGTGTGACTGGGTCTAGGGAGAAGGTCTGTGTGTGACTGGGTCTATGGAGAAGGTGTGTGTGTGTGTGTGTGTGACTGGGTCTAGGGAGAAGGTCTGTGTGTGTGACTGGGTCTAGGGAGAAGGTCTGTGTGTGTGTGTGTGTGTGACTGGGTCTAGGGAGAAGGTCTGTGTGTGTGACTGGGTCTAGGGAGAAGGTCTGTGTGTGTGTGTGACTGGGTCTGTGACTGGGTCTCGGGAGAAGGTCTGTGTGTGTGTGTGACTGGGTCTAGGGAGAAGGTCTGTGTGTGTGTGACTGGGTCTAGGGAGAAGGTCTGTGTGTGTGTGACTGGGTCTGTGACTGGGTCTAGGGAGTGTGTGTGTGACTGGGTCTAGGGAGAAGGCCTGTGTGTGTGTGACTGGGTCTAGGGAGAAGGTCTGTGTGTGTGTGACTGGGTCTAGGGAGAAGGTATTTTTTTACCTTTATTTAACTAGGCAAGTTAAATAAGAACAAATTCTTATTTTCAATGACGGCCTAGGAAAAGTGGGTTAACCTTGTCAGCTCGAGGATTTGAACTTGCAACCTTCCGGTTACTAGCCCAACGCTCTAACCACTACGCTACCCTGTCGCTCACCTCTTTGAGGAGAGCCAGGGCCCACATCAGGCCTATAAAGACCAGAAAGTGGTACCTGGTGATGACTAATGAAAACTGCCTTTACATGTTATAAAAACTCAGTCTGCTCTCCCTCCATCCACTCTGTCTCCCTCCCTCCACTCTGTCTCCCTCCTTCCATCCATCCACTCTCCCTCCCTCCCTCCCTCCCTCCCTCCCTCCCTCCCTCCCTCCCTCCCTCCCTCCCTCCCTCCCTCCCTCCCTCCCTCCCTCCCCCTATCTCCCACCAAGCCTTCTCTTCCTTTTCCCCCTCTCATTCCCTGTTTTTGTGTGGGGGATATAAAGCCATTGAAAGTACCAACTGGCTTTCTGGATAGTAGTAATTGACTTCAACACTCTGACAATATAGTTTTTTGGAGAGTTGTGTTGACGTGGCAGTTGGGCTTGGTGTTTGTTTGTTTTCTATTTCTGAACCTATTCATGAGATGATAACGTGAGAATGTGTGTGTCCATGTGTGTCCTAGTGCAGTGTGTTGTTTAGGCGTGTGTGAGTTTATTTGGAATGTCTGTTTAGGTGTAACCTGTATGTGTGCATGTACATCATTGTGTGTATTATCCCTTAGTACTGTTAGCATTGCTCCTTTCTGGTATTTGTTGATCATGCCATTTCGTGTGGATTTCTCAGCCCCTGCTGCTCGTTCCCGGGCAGTGGAAAGTATTTGTTCTCTAAATCATCTGAACCCGATCACATTGGTAAGCCCCATGGTTAAGCAGTTGTGTCTTCAAAGGCACAATGCAAGACCTCTTGACATGACCTTACCTTCTCTTTTCCCTTCCACACTCCTG
>NC_048591.1:32360660-32385660 GCF_013265735.2 Oncorhynchus mykiss
AGGGGAGCAAACTATAATGCTATTTGGCCCTAAACAGAGAGTACACAGAGGTAGAATACTGTAACCGACCCAAACGTAAGGACTATGTACAGACTTAGTGAGCATGGCCTTGCTATTGAGAAAGGTCGCTGTAGGCAGACCTGGCTCTCAAGAGAAAACAGGCTATGTGCACATTGCCCACAAAATGAGGTGGAAACTGAGCTGCACTTCCTAACCTCCCTATGTATGACCATATTAGAGACACATATTTCCCTCAGATTACACAGATCCACAAAGAATTAGAAAACAAATCCACTTTTGATAAACTCCCATATCTGGGGCGGCAGGTGGTTAGAGTGTTGGACTAGTAACCGGAAGGTTGCAAGTTCAAACCCCTGAGCTGACAAGGTACAAATCTACCCCTGAACAGGCAGAACTGTTCCTAGGCCGTTATTGAAAATAAGAATTTGTTCTTAACTGACTTGCCTAGTTAAATTAAGGTAAAATAAATATCTATTGGGTGAAATACCACAGTGTGCAATCACAGCAGCAAGATTTGTGACCTGTTGCCACAAGAAAAGGGCAACCAGTTGTCACGGTTTTCTTCATCTGAAGAGGAGAGGCAAGAAGGATCGGAGGACCAATATGCGGCGTGGTAAGTGTCCATGGTTCTTTTTAATAAGAAAATCTCAACATGAACACAACTACAAAACAAGAAACGTGAAAACAGTCCCGTGTGGCACAAACACTGACACAGGAAACAATCACCCACAAAATACCCAAAGAATATGGCTGTCTAAATATGGTTCCCAATCAGAGACAACGATAAACACGTGCCTCTGATTGAGAACCACTCTAGGCAACCATAGACTTACCTAGACAACTAAACTGAACACAACCCCATTAATCGAATACGGGAGACTCTGGCGGCTCATGACAGACGGGAGAAACTGGCGACTCATGACAGATGGGAGACTCTGGCGGCTCATGACAGACGGGAGACTCTGGCGGCTCATGACAGATGGGAGACTCTAGCGGCTCTGGACAGACGGGAGACTCTAGCGGCTCTGGACAAACGGGAGACTCTAGCGGCTACTGACAGACGGGAGACTCTAGCAGCTCCAGACAGATGGGAGACTCTAGCAGCTCTGGACAGATGGGAGACTCTAGCAGCTCTGGACAGACGATGCGCACTGTAGGCCTGGTGCGTGGTGCCGGTGCTGGTGGCCGAGGACACGCACCTCAGGGCGAGTGCGGGGAGGAGGAACAGGGAGTACTGGGCTCTGGACATGCACAGGAAGCCTGGTGCGGGGGGCTTCCACCGGTGCGTGGAGGTTGCACTGGATAGACCGGACCGTGCAGGCGCACTGGAGCTCTTGAGCACCGAGCCTGCCCAACCTTACCTGGTTGAATGCTCCCAGTCGCCCTGCCAGTGCGGCGATGTGGAATAGCCCGCACTGGGCTGTGCAGGCGAACCGGGGACATCATGCGTAAGGCTGGTGCCATGTACGCCGGCCCAAGGAGACGCACTGGAGACCAGATGCGTAGAGCCGGTTTCATGGCACTTGGCTCGATGCCCACTCTAGCCCAGCCGATTCAAGGAGCTGGTATGTACCGCACCGGGCTATGCAGCCGCACCGGGGACACCGTGCGCTCCACAGCATAACACGGTGCCTGCCTGGTCTCTCTTGTTCTCCGGTAAGCACAGGAAGTTGGCGCAGGTCTCCTACCTGGCTTCGCCATACTTCATGTGTGCCCACCCCCAAGAAATTTTTGGAGCTGACACTCCGGTTTCCATCCCTGCTTCCGTGCTGCCTCTTTAAACCGCCGCCTCTCCGCTTTGACTGCCTCCAGCTCTGCCTTGGGGAGGCGATATTCCCCCGGCTGTGTCCAGGGTCCATCACCGTCCAACTCGTCCTCCCATTGTCCATTCCTCCTTGCGATGCTTTTGTTTATAATCTATTTCACTTGCTTTGGCCATGTAAATATATTTTTCCCATGCCAATAAAGCCCTTTGAATTGAATTGAATTGAGAGAGAGTGAGAAAGAGAGGTAACTATGGAAAGAGAGCAGGATGGAGAGAGAGAGAGAGAGAGAGAGAGAACAGGGGACCAACTTAACACAGAATGAATTACAACTAACCTTGAGCATTCAGTGGTCCCATGGGACATACATAATGGCTGTGTGTGTGTGTGAGGGTTGTAAGTGGGGCCTCCTGTAGCTGGTTAATCATTGCAGAAATAGATAACGGTGGTGTGAATATGTAAGTGTTCCCTCATTTTGCTTCATGAAAAATGTCAAGATACTCTTAAAATGATATGTGTGTGTGTGCGTGTGTGTGCGTGTGTGCGCGCGTGTGTGTGTGTGGCTTCATCGGTAGAGTAGAGGTGTATTTATCTTCATTACAGTGAACAGTATAGAGACCTCGTGGTTCAAGTGTTAATGTCACATTCACCAGTATAGTGAAATGCCTTTCCTGCAAACTCAAAACAGAACAATGCAATACTCAATAACAATGTATTACTTGAAAACCACACACCAGAAATAAGAATAGGAAATATAAAATACACAATAAAGTAAGTAAGTAGGCATTGTCATGACGTTGCCCTCTTTGGGTACAGCAAGCCCCATCCCCCTCTCCCTGTCTCCTACACCCAGGCTGCTGTGGTCAGAGAGTGGTCGTAAATTCCTGGAGGAGATGATCTCCTCTTGGCCACAGTATAGAGAGAGAGATTGCATTTTCATAGAAGAGAGCAAAGGAATTTCTTCCACCTCACAGAACTTGAGGTTCGAACAACATTTATGTTCTGGATAAGGTATAAAAGATCGGTGAAGAATCCTGCTACGAACTGGTCCGTTTGGTACAATTTTGTGGAACTCATGGGACACAATACGGCCACATTACCATAACGTTGTTTATATAATAGTCTCAGAAATTAGGTTTACATCTAATTGTTGTATAAGATGAATGAGTGAGGATGATACTGTTTGTAAAATTGTGTAATGTGATTTTGGACTGTTTAATGAAGGAAACTCCAATTCCCTTGTGAGTTTAACTAAATCAGAGGACCGCCCATGAGCCCAGTTAGGGTCGGGCATCCTGGGACAGGCCCTTTTCTGCAACTCCCGAATAAAACCCCCACTTTGAGAATTTCTCAACAGACCATGTTTCTCTCCTTTACGAGAGGACAAAGGTTGCAGACCAGCTTACCTTCGATAACGAGAGGGCCAAGGTTTGAGACCAGACTGCTGAATCTTTTAACTATCCCACGTGGTTAAACTCTTAGACTATCGATACCGACAGAATAATAACAAGTCTTTGATATTAATTACTAGTCTGCAGCTAAGAATTCGGTATCATTGAACGCGAAAACCGACAACCGCCGAAACATCTATCCATAACGACATGAATGAATGTCACTCTGAACTACCCATTCTAACCACGACAGAGAGGGCGGACAAACTCTCCAACAGAAACAAACTTTTCAACAGAGACCCCGACGACACACTGAGCGTGAAAAATATATACTGATTGCAGTTATTCCCTAATGAGTGAGCGTTCATGTGCAAAGGATTAGCATTTCAATTGTTATAATTATCAACTGTGTCTTATCTCAGTCGACCCCCACTTCCCTTTTGTACACCAAGCCGCGATGCCGGTTTATCCCACTAGGGAAACTCCATTATCATTTCCTTGTAACAATCTACTGTTTGTTTATGCATTTCTGTGAATTACTTAGTTAGTAAATAAATTATTTTAAGACAATTGATGTATGGATGACTCATAGTGAAGACGGTTCGTGCAGATAACCAACAATTTCGGAATGAGACTAACGTGAGGTAAAATAAATAATTAATTAATCAGAAGACTATTGATCAGATATGAACATTTCTGAAAAGTTATATTAGGAAAATTATAACTTTGTAATCTGAATATTTTCCTTGGTGCCCCGACTTCCTAGTTAATTACAGTTACATGATTAATCTGTTTAATCGCGTAACAATAATTACAGAGAGTCATTTGATAAAGATGTATCTTCAGTTTAATGATGCTAAAGACACGACAGCATACTATATACAGGAAATATGATAAAAGTCAGTTTCAATGCCATATTTACATGTGCAAGGGTACTGGAGAGATGGAGGTAGATACTGTACAGTCGTGGCCAAAAGTTTTGAGAATGACACAAATATTAATTTCCACAAAGTTTGCTGCTTCATTGTCTTTAAATATTTTTGTCAGATGTTACTATGGAATACTGAAGTACAATTACAAGCATTTCATAAGTGTCAAAGGCTTTTATTGATAATTACATGAAGTTGATGCAAAGAGTCAATATTTGCAGTGTTGACCCTTCTTTTTCAAGACATCTACAATCCGCCCTGGCATGCTGTCAATTAACTTCTGGGGCACATCCTGACTGATGGCAGCCCATTCTTGCATAATCAATGCTTGGAGTTTGTCAGAATTTGTGAGTTTTTGTTTGTCCACCTGCCTCTTGAGGATTGACCACAAGTTCTCAATGGGATTAAGGTCTGGGGAGTTTCCTGGCCATGGACCCAAAATATCGATGTTTTGTTCCCCGAATCACTTAGTTATCACTTTTGCCTTATGGCAAGGTGCTCCATCATGCTGGAAAAGGCATTGTTCATCACCAAACTGTTCCTGGATGGTTGGGAGAAGTTGCTCTCAGAGGTTGTGTTGGTACCATTCTTTATTCATGGCTGTGTTCTTAGGCAAAATTGTGAGTGAGCCCACTCCCTTGTCTGAGAAGCAGCCCCACACATGAATGGTCTCAGAATGCTTTACCTTTGGCATGACACAGGACTGATGGTAGGGCTCACCTTGTCTACTCCGGACAAGCTTTTTCCCGGATGCCCCAAACAATCACAAAGGAGATTCATCAGAGAAAATGACTTTACCCCAGTCCTCAGCAGTCCAATCCCTGTACCTTTTGCAGAATATCAGTCTGTCCCTGATGTTTTTCCTGGAGAGAAGTGGCTTATTTGCTGCCCTTCTCGAACACCAGGCCATCCTCCAAAAGTCTTCGCCTCACTATGCGTACAGATGCACTCACACCTGCCTGCTGCCATTCCTGAGCAAGCTCTGTACTGGTGGTGCCCCGATTCCGCAGCTGAATCAACTTTAGGAGATGGTCCTGGCGCTTGCTGGACTTTCTTGGGCACCCTGAAGCCTTATTCACAACAATTGAACCGCTCTCCATGAAGTTCTTGATGATCCGATAAATGGTTGATTTAGGTGCAATCTTACTGCCAGCAATATCCTTGCCTGTGAAGCCCTTTTTGTGCAAAGCAATGATGACGGCACGTGTTTCCTTGCAGGTAACCATGGTTGACAGAGGAAGAACAATGATTCCAAGCACCACCCTCCTTTTGAAGTTTCCAGTCTGTTATTCAAACTCAATCAGCATGACAGAGTGATCTCCAGCCTTGTCCTCATCAACACTCTGTCTGCTGGTCCTTTTGTGGCAGGTCTGAAATGCAGTTTAAATGTTTTTTGGGGATTCAGTTCATTTGCATGGTAAAGAGGGACTTTGCAATTAATTTAAATTCACCTGATCACTCTTCATAACATTCTGGAGTATATGCAAATTGCCATCATACAAACTGAGGCAACAGACTTTGTGAAAATTAATATTTGTGTCATTCTCAAATATTTTGGCCACGACTGTATGTATAGGGGTAAGGTGACTAGGCAACAGGATATATGTATGTGAGTGTGTGTGCAGGTGTGTAGAGTCAGTATAAATGTATGTGCATATTATGTATAGATGAACAAATGATGGAGTGAGTGTTTGTGTGAGTGTTGGAGGGACGTGTGTGTGTGTAGGGACTGTGAGTGTGCATAGATGTAATAAAAGGTTAATACCAATGCAAGGTTAACTCATATAGTCCATGTAGCTATTTAGTTAGGTATTTGTCAGTTGTATTGCTTGAAGGTAGAAGCTGTTCAAGAGCCTGTTGATGTCAGACTTGATGTACCAGTACCGTACCGCTTGTGTGCGGCAGCAGAGAAAATAGACTATGGCTTGGGTGGTTGGTGTCTTTGACGATTTTCAGGGCCGGCCTTCCACACCTCCTGATATAGATGTCCTTGATGGCAGGGAGCTCGTCCCCAGTGATGTTCTGGGCTGTCCACGCAAGCCTCTGTTACGCCATGCGATCGAGGGCGGTGCTATTGTCATACCAATCAGTGATGCAGCCAGTCAATATGCTCTCAATGGTAGAGCTGTAGAACTTTTTGATGATTTGAGGGCCCATGACAAACTTTTTCAACCCCATGAGGGGATAGAGGCACTGTTGAGTCTTCTTTACGACGGTGCCTGTGTGTTTGGACCATTTTAAGTCCTTAGTTATTTGGACACAGAGGAACTTGGAGCTGTCTACCTGCTCCACTGCCGCCCCGTCGATGTGGATGGGGAGTGCTAACCCCCCATTTCCTGTAGTCCACGATCAGCTCCTTGGTCTTGTTGACGTTGAGGGAGAAGTTGTTGCTCCGGCACCACACAACCAGGTCACTGATCTTCTCCATGTCGGCTGACTCATCGTCGCTGGTGCTCCTACCTATCACATTGTGTCGTCAGCGGACTTCATAATGGTGTTGGAATCGTGCGTGTCCCACAGTCATGGGTGAACAGGGAGTACAGGAGGGGACTAAACACACACCCCTGTGGGGCCCCTGTGTTAAGCTTCAGCTTGACGGAGGTGATGTTGCCTACCCTCACCACCTGAGGTCGTTCCTTCAGTAATTCCAGGATACAGTTGCAGAGGGTGTGTGTGCGTGTGTGTGTCAGTATGTTAGGGGTGGATGATGTTAAACTTTGTCCTGTCGTGATTATGTACCCATAAAACATAAAACACAGTGATTTACAATGGTATCATCTCCTATTGGACAACCCAATGTGTTTCTGTGTGTGTATCAAATCAAATCAAATTTTATTTGTCACATACACATGGTTAGCAGATGTTAATGCGAGTGTAGCGAAATGTTTGTGCTTCTAGTCCCGACAATGCAGTAATATCTAGTAATCTAACCTAACAATTTCACAACAGCTACCTGATGCACACAAGTGTAAAGGAATTAATAAGAATATGTACATAAAAATATATGAATTAGTAATGGCCGAGCGGCATAGGCAAGATGCAGTAGATGGTATAGAGTACAGTATATACGTATGAGATGAGTAATATAGGGTATGTAAACATTATATAAAGTGACATTGTTGAAAGTGGCTAGTGATACATGTATTCCATCAATTTTTCCATTATTAAAGTGGCCAGAGTTGAGTCAGTATGTTGGCAGCAGCCACTCAATGTTATTGATGGCTATCTAACAGTCTGATGGCCTTGAGAGAGAAGCTGTTTTTCAATCTCTCGGTCCCAGCTTTGATGCACCTGTACTGACCTCGCCTTCTGGATGATAGCGGGGTAAACAGCCAGTGGCTCGGTGGTTGTTGTTCTTAATGATCTTTTTGGCCTTCCTGTGACATCGGGTGGTGTAGGTGTGCTGGAGGGCAGGTAGTTTGCACCCGGTGATGCGTTGTGCAGACCTCACTACCCTCTGGAGAGCCTTACGGTTTTGGGCGGAGCAGTTGCTGTACCAGGCGGTGATACACCCCGACAGGATGCTCTCGATTGTGCATCTGTGTTTTTGGTGACAATCCAAATTTCTTCATCCTCCTGAGGTTGAAGAGGCGCTACTGCGCCTTCTTCACCACGCTGTCTGTGACCATTTTAGTTTTTTCGTGATGTGTACGCCGAGGAACTTACAACTTTCCACCCTCTCCACTACTGTCCCGTCAATGTAGATAGGGGGCTGTTCCCTCTGCTGCTTCCTGAAGTCCACGATCATCTCCTTTGTTTTGTTGACATTGAGTGTGAGGTTATTTTCCTGACACCACACTTCGAGGGCCCTCACCTCCTCCCTGTAGGCCGTCTCGTCGTTGTTGGTAATCAAGCCTACCACTGTAGTGTCGTCTGCAAACTTGATGATTGAGTTGGAGGCGTGGATGGCCACGCAGTCGTGGGTGAACAGGGAGTACAGGAGGGGGCTGAGAACACACCCTTGTGGGGACCCTGTGTTGAGGATCAGCAGGGTGGAGATGTTGTTGCCTACCCTCACCACCTGGGGGCGGCCCGTCAGGAAGTCCAGTACCCAGTTGCACAGAGCGGGGTCGAGACCCAGGGTCTCGAGCTTAATGGAGAGTTTGGAGGGTACTATGGTGTTAAATGCTGAGCTGTAATCGATGAACAGCATTCTTACATAGGTGTTCCTCTTGTCCAGATGGGTTAGGGCAGTGTGCAGTGTGATGGCAATTGTGTCGTCTGTCGACCTAGCGCAGTAGTCATTTAGCAGTATTCATTTAGCTCAGTTACCTTAGCTTTCTTGGGAACAGGAACAATGGTTGCCCTCTTGAAGCATGTGGGAACAGCACACTGGCTTAAGGATTGATTGAATATGTCCATAAACACACCAGCCAGCTGGTCTGCGCATGCTCTGATGACGCGGCCGGGGATGCCGTCTGGGCCTGCAGCCTTGGCGAAGGTTAAGACTTTTAAATGTTTTACCCACGTGTATGGGTGTGTTTGTCAGTATTCAGGGGTCAAAGTTCTCCGTCAATGCGACAGATTTCCTTCATGTGGATACTGGAGAGGTCATTTTTTTTTAGATCAGTGTACATCTCTGGGGGATATGTCTGTTCCACCAAATATCTTCTCAAATACATGTATTCTCAAATATGAGATTTTCTCTGTTACGCTGTGTGCACTGAACTGACATGCATGATTGTTGCTGGCCCTTCCATGTTCAGATGAAGGGAATGAAATAGTTTATAATGCTCACCACCGCGGCGCTCAACTCAAACAGCGGTGTGTAATTCAAATCCTATACTTCATCACTCAGGATGTAACTTTCCTGTGTTACTAGTTTTTGCCTTATAATGTAGGTTATTAAATGTAACTAGTTATAATGTAGTTATTAAAATGTAATCAGCTGACCTATTCAGCTTGTTGTTGTGTGAACATTTTCCTCTCGAAGCACATTCCAGTTTCGAGAGCCGTAGGGTGAGAGACAAGTAGTCAATACAGACTTTTTAAAGTAGTTTTGAACTATTTTTTAAGAGAGGGGGGATCCCAGTTTTACATTGCTACCATGTTTATTTCTGTACCCCCTCAATTGCTTGTGTGGCATCGTTTTTACAAATGCAGTTATAGCCATAGATTCAAGCATGGTTTAGGTGCAGCTGTGCAACAGAGCTCTTAAAGGGCAATGACATACATTGTAATAAACCCCCAAAACTTTGGAGAGGGAATAATAACTAATTATAATTTATATTCAGTACCAGTCAAACATTTGGACACACCTACTCACTTGAGAGTTTTCTTTATTTTTACTATTTTGTCATTAAATTTTTTAAGGGTTTTTCTTTAGAATTCTGTAGAATAATAGTGAAGACGTCATAACTATAAATAACACATATGGAATGATGAAGTAACCAAAAAAGTCTTCAACAAATGAAACAAGTCAAAAACATTTTTCAACAAATCAAAATATTTTATATTTGACATTCTCCAAAGTAGCCAGCTTGATGACAGCTTTGCACACTCTTGGCAATATCTCAACTCTCTCAAGTGTGCGTGTGTGCGTGTTCCATTAGAATATTTATGCTGGTAGAAGCAGTTGTCCACTTCCCACATCTTATCACACAACGTCCTCATGACTCTCGATGTTGGACACAGTACACACTAATCGTTCCCATCATGTTAGGGTGTGTCTTACAATCTCAAGTATGCTTGAAAGCTTAACTAACTACTCTTATCGTAAATATCTCATGAGTCTCTCTGTTGTAATGCATGAGATCTAATGGAGGAGCAGAGAGCTCGATGCTGAAGATGTGTTGAGCAGTGGGGGCTTGGTTGGAGTGGCATTCATTCTAAATGGGTGCATAGCTCTAATGTACTGTGGGCCAGTCAGCATCACTTATGTCACAGCCAGGGTTTGAATATGGATGTTTGTTTACTGAAGGGAGAAATCGGCCACTTAGAGAGCAGCCAAGTCAAGTCTATCAGATAATGAACACACAGCCACGGAACGCTATTTACACACACACACTAAACAGAGTGGTTAAGGGCAAGTGCAGAAATGACGTCAGGTTTGGTTAAATGAACCACTCTATCCCTGGGTTGTAGAAAATGGATCATATGTTAAACATGTTGAGTCTGGTCTTGATACACACAGAGCTGTTGGAGATGTGTGAACATTGACCAGAACATTGGCTTGGCTTTTGTTTGGGCTTTTACTATGTGTTGGGCACTTAACGGTGTATGTATATGAAGTATACAGCATTTCACTTTTATTCTTAGGAGGTCCAGATTTAGAAATATTGACCACACATTCATGTCTGTTGATGTAGACGGTACATGGTCGACCAGAGGATTGTCTGTTTTCTAAGGAGTATTCTGAGGCCAACCACACTTCTTTTATTGGCTCTTTCTATGTGACCGTTGACTTCATGTGTTTGTATTTAAAGTATTATGAGATTGTGAGTTAAACATTTGTCAGTTTAGCTGAACCAAAATAGTTTTGTCTTTCTGCATTTATTAACTTATTAAAAACACGGAAACAAACTAATGTTCTTCCACCCCCCTCTGTCCGCCCCTGTAGAAGCCGATGTGAACGTTGACTAGATGTTAGAATGGAAGTTAAACGACCTAGGCCTAACTTTTCTCTCTCCCTCTCTCCACCTCTCTAGGTGTCATCTACACCACAGACACTCTGGACCGCGAGACCAAGGACTCCTATTGGCTGACGGTGTACGCTGCAGACCACGGGGTGGTGCCCCAATTCGCCATCATGGAGGTGTACATCCAGGTAGAGGACGTCAACGACAACGCCCCCCTGACCTCTGACCCTGTCTACCACCCCGTCATCATGGAGAACTCTCCCAAGGACCTGTCGGTTATTCAGATCCAAGCCCAGGACCCGGACGCCACTGGGGGAGCAGAGAGACTGAGCTACAGGATAGCTAGTGGGAACCCACAGAACTTCTTCACCATCAATACCAGGACCGGTGAGTGGGGAGGGGGAGATGGTGTGTGTAGAGTGTGGGGGGAGGGGGAGATGGTGTGTGTAGAGTGTGGGGGGAGGGGGAGATGGTGTGTGTAGAGTGGGTGGGGGGAGGGGGAGATGGTGTGTGTAGAGTGGGTGGGGGGAGGGGGAGATGGTGTGTGTAGAGTGTGGGGGGAGGATGAGGTGGTGTGTGTAGAGTGTGGGGGGAGGGGATGGTTGTGTATGTGTGTGAGAGCACAGAGACTGAGTTACAAGATAGATAGCTACAGTTGTTCTTCACAATCAATACCACCATCAATGGTGATGGGTTTGTATGCAGTGTGTGTAGTAGTGTGTGAGGTGTGTCAGGTTCGTGAGTGTCTGGGTGTCTCATCTGGTTAAATAGGGCTCTGCTGATGTTGGCTGGCCCTGCAGGACATGTCTTTGGCTGGGGACTTGTGTATCCTTGAAGTTGGTGTGTTTTCTCCCATCTGCACCAGGGGGAGGGGGAGGTGTTTTTTGTCTCTGCTTCAATTTAAATTACAGGTTTTAATCTGAGAATCTGTAAGTGTGTGTCTATCAAAATCTTTGTCTGAATATGAATGTGTCTGCTCTTTGTGTGTGTGTGTGTGGTTGTCTCTCTCCTGTCTGTCTGTCTGTCTGTCTGTCTGTCTGTCTGTCTGTCTGTCTGTCTGTCTGTCTGTCTGTCTGTCTTTTATGTTGCTGAGAGTAATTCTGGGAAACTGCTTATTCACACACATAACTGATCAGTGTGTGGTCCCAGACAACATGACCGGGAAGATTTAGTTGACCAGAAACATACACATTGGGGGCGTAACCCTTTAGGGCATCCACCCATGGTGCTCAGAATGACAGACATCACATTTACATTATGATAATGCATCTTAACAGAACATGCAACTCCTGTAATGAAGCATATAATAAAAAAATGTAACATTTCTAAACGGAGCACCTGGGGAAACACCATTCTAAACAGAGCACTTGGAAAAACACCATTCTAAACAGAGCACCTGGGGAAACACCATTCTAAACAGAGCACCTGGGGAAACACCATTCTAAACAGAGCACCTGGGGAAACACCGTTCTAAACAGAGCACCTGGGGAAACACCATTCTAAACAGAGCACCTGGGGAAACACCATTCTAAACAGAGCACCTGGGAAAACACCATTCTAAACGGAGCACCTGGGGAAACACCATTCTAAACAGAGCACCTGGGGAAACACCATTCTAAACAGAGCACCTGGGGAAACACCATTCGAAACAGAGCACCTGGGGAAACACCATTCTAAACAGAGCACCTGGGGAAACGCCATTCTAAACAGAGCACCTGGGGAAACGCCATTCTAAACAGAGCACCTGGGGAAACACCATTCTAAACAGAGCACCTGGGGAAACACGATTCTAAACAGAGCACCTGGGGAAACACCATTCTAAACAGAGCACCTGGGGAAACACCATTCTAAACAGAGCACCTGGGGAAACACCATTCTAAACAGAGCACCTGGGGAAACACGATTCTAAACAGAGCACCTGGGGAAACACCATTCTAAACAAAGCACCTGGGGAAACACCATTCTAAACAGAGCACCTGGGGAAACACCATTCTAAACAAAGCACCTGGGGAAACACCATTCTAAACAGAGCACCTGGGGAAACACCATTCTAAACAGAGCACCTGGGGAAACACGATTCTAAACAGAGCACCTGGGGAAACACCATTCTAAACAAAGCACCTGGGGAAACACCATTCTAAACAGAGCACCTGGGGAAACACCATTCTAAACAGAGCACCTGGGGAAACACGATTCTAAACAGAGCACCTGGGGAAACACCATTCTAAACAAAGCACCTGGGGAAACACCATTCTAAACAGAGCACCTGGGGAAACACCATTCTAAACAGAGCACCTGGGGAAACACCATTCTAAACAGAAACCTCATGCGAGCAGTTCCATATGTGACAGAGATAAACATCTTTGTTAGAAACTTAGAAAGAGGAGTAATCTAAAGATACAACAACTAGGATGGGTTGCTAATATGACTAGGATCGCACCTTTGGCTTCTGGACATCAAAATAAAGTTGATATGAAAACCAATAGAACAGGAGATAAATTCTGGTTTCAATGACATATAAGGAAGTCTTTATAAAACGATCGCCTCCATGTTTCAGTGGTAGGATTTCCCCTAGGCTCCTTTGAAGCAAGGTAAGACGTGCCTCATAATATGAAGTAAAAACGTTCAAGTTTCAAACAATTAAGTATCAGTTTTCAAAATGCATACTAGCCTCAGCTCACATTGCAAAGTGGTGGATGACACACCTATGCACTTCAACAGCGAATGGGAGATGTGCTTCAAAATGATAGCTATTTTTAACAGGAACCGTGGTGTGTGTGTATATGTGTGTGTGTGTTGGAGCGTCAGGCTGATCAGATGTGTGTAGCTGAGAGCAGCAGCTCCCAATATAGAACCCTGACAGGGTGAAACACACAGCCTCAGAGAGACAACAGCAGCACATCTGAGAACCAGGAACGTCCACTGGGACACACACACACATCCACTAGGACACACACACACACACACACATCAACTGGGACACACACACACATCCACTGGGACACACACACACACACACACACACACACACACACACACACACACACATCCACTGGGACACACACACACACATCCACTCGGACACACACACACACATCCACTGGGACACACAAACACACATCCACTGGGACACACAAACACACAGACACACACATGCAAAATAGATATAGAGAGGGGAATAGAGAGAGAGGATGAAGAAAAAGTGAGTGGGTGGTTGAGAGGAAAAGAGAGAGAGAGGGATGGAGAGAGAGACTGACAATATTCATCACACATATTATACTTGTCAGCTGTGAGCTAATTGGAGCCAGCTATATTTGTCTTTCATTTAGGTCAGAATCTTTTGCTTACAGTTTTATAAATCTAGATTGATTGTAGAGCATCTGTGTAAACACATACACCCTCTCTTCTAACCCTAACCACACCCTCTTCTCCCTCTCTTCTAACCCTAAGCACACCTTCTCTTCTAATCCCAACCACACCCTCTCGTCTAACCCTAACCACACCTTCTCTTCTAACAATAACCACACCCTCTCTTCTAACCCTAACCACACCCTCTTCTCCCTCTCTTCTAACCCTAAGCACACCTTCTCTTCTAATCCCAACCACACCCTCTCGTCTAACCCTAACCACACCTTCTCTTCTAACAATAACCACACCCTCTCTTCTAACCCTAATCACACCCTCTCCTCCCTCTCTTCTAACCCTAACCACACCTTCTCTTCTAACTCTACCACACCCTCTCGTCTAACCCTAACAACACCTTCTCTTCTAACATTAACCACACCTTCTCTTCTAACTCTACCACACCCTCTCGTCTAACCCTAACAACACCTTCTCTTCTAACATTAACCACACCTTCTCTTCTAACCCTAACCACCACCTCTTCTAACCCTAACCACACCCTCTTTTCTAACCCTAACCACACCCTCTTTTCTAACCCTAACCACACCCTCTCTTCTAACCCTAACCACACCCTCTCGTCTAACCCTAACCACCTCCTTTTCTAACTCTACCACACCCTCTCTTCTAACCCTAACCACACCCTCTCCTCCCTCTCTTCTAACCCTAACTTTCTTCTTTTCTAACTCTACCACATCCTCTCTTCCCTCTCTTCTAAGCCTAACCACACATCCCCTCCCTCTCTTCTAACCCTAACCACACCCTCTTCTCCCTCTCTTCTAACCCTAACCACACCCTCTCCTCCCTCTCTTCTAACCCTAACCACACCTTCTCTTTTAACTCTAACCACAATCTCTTTTCTAACCCTAACCACACCCTCTCTTCTAACCCTAACCACACCCTCTCTTCTAACCCTAACCACCCTCTCTTCTAACCCTAACCACACCCTCTTCTCCCCCTCTTCTAACCCTAACCACACCCTCTTTTCTAACCCTAACCACACCCTCTTTTCTAACCCTAGCCACAGCCTCTCTTCTAACCCTAACCACACCCTCTCTTCTGACCCTAACCACA
Source organism: Oncorhynchus mykiss (assembly GCF_013265735.2). Taxonomy (NCBI): domain Eukaryota; kingdom Metazoa; phylum Chordata; class Actinopteri; order Salmoniformes; family Salmonidae; genus Oncorhynchus; species Oncorhynchus mykiss. The sequence continues at coordinate 32,375,816 of NC_048591.1, forward strand.
CCTTCTCTTCTAACCCTAACCACCACCTCTTCCAACCCTAACCACACCCTCTTTTTTAACCCTAACCACACCCTATTTTCTAATTCTAACCACACCCTCGCTTCTAACCCTAACCACACCCTCTCGTCTAACCCTAACCACCTTATTTTCTAACTCTACCACACCCTCTCGTCTAACCCTAACCACCTTATTTTCTAACTCTACCACACCCTCTCTTCCCTCTCTTCTAACCCTAACCACACCCTCTTTTCTAACCCTAACCACACCTTCTCTTCTAACCCTAACCACACCCTCTCCTCCCCCTCTTCTAACCCTAACCACACCACTCCTCCCTCTCTTCTAACCCTAACCACACCCTCTCCTCCCTATCTTCTAACCCTAACCACACCCTCTTCTCCCTCTCTTCTAACCCTAACCACACCCTCTCCTCCCTCTCTTCTAACCCTAACCACACCCTCTCTTTTAACTCTAACCACAATCTCTTTTCTAACCCTAACCACACCCTCTCTTTTAACTCTAACCACAATCTCTTTTCTAACCCTAACCACCCTCTCTTCTAACCCTAACCACACCCTCTTCTCCCCCTCTTCTAACCCTAACCACACCTTCTCCTCCCTCTCTTCTAACCCTAACCACACCCTCTTCTCCCTCTCTACCACTCCCTCCTTATATTCTACTTCATTATTGCTATTTTCTCATTATTGATTCTCCTGTACCGCTCTCCTTCTCTATTTCAATGTTTGTCTCTCCCTCTCTCTCTCTCTCTCCATCTCTCATTCTCTCCCCCTTACCCTGTATGATGTTGAATATTTTAAATGTCCTTTATGAAATTTTGATGATGAGGTCTACAGTGCATCCATTCACAATCATTCTCCCAGATTTACTGTGTGGAACAAGACACTCTCAGTAGCTCTGTATATGCCTGAACACACGATAGATGTGTTCTCTATATGCCTGTTTACGATAGATGTAAGGAGCATGATGCTAGAAGTGAACATACATCTGCCTGCTGACTTGCGCCCTTTCCCATACATTGGTAGCTATCACAATGCTATATATAGCATTTAAGCTAATCCATTGCTAGTACAGTATATGATGAAACACAATACATAGTGCTAATCTGTCATTTAGCTAGCCCCTTTGTTCATGTTTCGATAACGGAAGACCAGCAGATGATGCTAAGATAACTGCTGAAAGTGACCTTGGTGTTATCACTGTACTCATCCACAATGCATTGGTGGTGATATATACTGTATCATTGTATTGAAATGTCTGGAGAATTCATGAGTTGAATATATATTCAATCATCTCTCATCCGACAGAGATTATTTAGCTTTAGAAGTGTGTGTGCGTATGTGCACGTGTGTGTTTGTGCATGTGTGTGTGTTTTAAGTCAGTTACTAGGAAAAGAAGAGAGTAAGAGAGGCCTCAGATATTTAGCTTTAGTTCCTGCAGAAAAAGGACACACACATACACATTTGCACACACACCAGAAGTAACAACTCATCCGGAAGCTGAATCAGCAGCTAGTCTCTCCCAGCTATCGCCTCATGAAAGAGAGACAAAGTGGCTGGCTGGAATTTATTAGGATTTTTATTGATGAACTGTTTTTGTCAGTCCCTCATTCTCCCTGCGGACAGATATGTCTAACGCCCGTCTGACTCGAGTCACAAATTTGATGACTTGAGACTTGACTTGATAGAAAATTAAACAACTTGAGACTTGACTCGGGACTCAATTTAGACTTGGGACTGATGACTTGAAATGACCTGGCCAGATTTGGGAACATTTTCTCATTTTGTGGCACAGAGTACCCGTGGATTAGGCTACTCTCCACACAGCCAGAGACTGTATCACAATGCCAATCAACACAGGTCAGGTGACCTACATTAGTGCAGTGAGACGGTGTTGAGGGGTCGCGAGTGTGAAACTGAATGGGAGAAATTCATAAAATATTCATACATATTTTAATAGGCTAGATATAGCCTACCATTTGTATTTGTTTTGTTTATTAAATCTGGTTACTAACATAGGCTTACAGCATTGCACCAAATTCTTGTAATCCGTGATTCAGAGCCAAAAAGTTGCGCGTCTTGACTGTTGATCAATGACCAGTCATCAGCATTGGCGTGCAAAGGTGGTCGCACATAGCCAGCTTAGTGACCAGAAAGCACTTGATTCATTTTCTCCGGTTTGCCTTGCAAAAACACAGTATCCTACCTACCATAATATTATCCATATACAGTGCCTTGCGAAAGTATTTCAGGCTTCAAACATAAAGATATAAAACTGTATTTTTTTGTGAAGAATCAACAACAAGTGGGACACAATCATGAAGTGGAACGACATTTATTGGATATTTCAAACTTTTTTAACAAATCAAAAACTGAAAAATTGGGCGTGCAAAATTATTCAGCCCCCTTAAGTTAATACTTTGTAGCGCCACCTTTTGCTGCGATTACAGCTGTAAGTCGCTTGGGGTATGTCTCTATCAGTTTTGCACATCGAGAGACTGACATTTTTTCCCATTCCTCCTTGCAAAACAGCTCGAGCTCAGTGAGGTTGGATGGAGAGCATTTGTGAACAGCAGTTTTCAGTTCTTTCCACAGATTCTCGATTGGATTCAGGTCTGGACTTTAACTTGGCCATTCTAACACCTGGATATGTTTATTTTTGAACCATTCCATTGTAGATTTTGCTTTATGTTTTGGATCATTGTCTTGTTGGAAGACAAATCTCCGTCCCAGTCTCAGGTCTTTTGCAGACTCCATCAAGTTTTCTTCCAGAATGGTCCTGTATTTGGCTCCATCCATCTTCCCATCAATTTTAACCATCTTCCCTGTCCCTGCTGAAGAAAAGCAGGCCCAAACCATGATGCTGCCACCACCATGTTTGACAGTGGGGATGGTGTGTTCAGCTGTGTTGCTTTTACGCCAAACATAACGTTTTGCATTGTTGCCAAAAAGTTCAATTTTGGTTTCATCTGACCAGAGCACCTTCTTCCACATGTTTGGTGTGTCTCCCAGGTGGCTTGTGGCAAACTTTAAACGACACTTTTTATGGATATCTTTAAGAAATGGCTTTCTTCTTGCCACTCTTCCATGAAGGCCAGATTTGTGCAATATACGACTTATTGTTGTCCTATGGACCGAGTCTCCCACCTCAGCTGTAGATCTCTGCAGTTCATCCAGAGTGATCATGGGCCTCTTGGCTGCATCTCTGATCAGTCTTCTCCTTGTATGAGCTGAAAGTTTAGAGGGACGGCCAGGTCTTGGTAGATTTGCAGTGGTCTGATACTCCTTCCATTTCAATATTATCGCTTGCACAGTGCTCCTTGGGATGTTTAAAGCTTGGGAAATCTTTTTGTATCCAAATACGGCTTTAAACTTCTTCACAACAGTATCTCGGACCTGCCTGGTGTGTTCCTTGTTCTTCATGATGCTCTCTGCGCTTTTAACGGACCTCTGAGACTATCACAGTGCAGGTGCATTTATACGGAGACTTGATTACACACAGGTGGATTGTATTTATCATCATTAGTAATTTAGGTCAACATTGGATCATTCAGAGATCCTCACTGAACTTCTGGAGAGAGTTTGCTGCACTGAAAGTAAAGGGGCTGAATAATTTTGCACGCCCAATTTTTCAGTTTTTGATTTGTTAAAAAAGTTTGAAATATCCAATAAATGTCGTTCCACTTCATGATTGTGTCCCACCCCACTTGTTGTTGATTCTTCACAAAAAAAAGACAGTTTTATATCTTTATGTTTGAAGCCTGAAATGTGGCAAAAGGTCGCAAAGTTCAAGGGGGCCGAATACTTTCGCAAGGCACTGTAAAATTCAGTTTAGCAATCTGCTACAGTCTCATGTTTGCCAGAACAATAGGCTGGTGATGTCAGATAGGCCTAGTTTGGCTGGGTTCTAATTCCTTATTGTACCTCAGTAGTGATACTGGCTATATGTCTTAAGGTTTAACATCTCACCACATTCAATACTTATGGGATGAAGATGTAACATATTCTGCCAATTGAGTAACAATATTTGTGACGAAGAAAAAGGCTACTGACAGATAATGGTTTCCATCTGACCCTGAAACCCTGCAGCATACCGGTAGACTATCTGACCCTGAAACCCTGCTGCATACCGGTAGACTATCTGACCCTGAAACCCTGCAGCATACAGGTAGGCCATCTGACCCTGAAACCCTGCTGCATACCGGTAGACTATCTGACCCTGAAACCCTGCTGCATACCGGTAGACTATCTGACCCTGAAACCCTGCTGCATACTGGTATACTATCTGACCCTGAAACTCTGCTGCATACCGGTAGACTATCTGACCCTGAAACCCTGCAGCATACTGGTAGACTATCTGACACTGAAACCCTGCAGCATACCAGTAGACTATCTGACCCTGAAACCCTGCTGCATACCGGTATACTATCTGACCCTGAAACCCTGCTGCATACCAGTAGACTATCTGACCCTGAAACCATGCTGCATACCGGTATACTATCTGACCCTGAAACACTGCAGTATACAGGTAGGACTCCAGAGAAGTTAAAATGTGACATGATATCATGATATCGCTAATTCAAATTGGCTGTTAACGTGAATGACTTTCAGCTCAAAATGAAGGTGTAAAATCTTGGTATTTTGCTCTTTGAAGGTGCTTCAACTTTGCACGTGTACATGTGCTAGAGAACAGATTGCTCATTTGCTGAACAGCTGTAGAATCGTTGCACAAATGTCAAAATATAGGGAGAGATGATTGCCGTAAATTAATATGCAGCTCCAAAAATAGTTTGGTGATCAGGAATTTGAACTGTTTACTTTGCAAGCTCACCAACACTGGGCATCATGCAACAATTATTAGCATGGGCCTACTACTGGTCTTTTAGTATGTCAAAATTGCTTGAAATTGTTAATTGAGTTATGACGCTTGCATTTGGAATTTGTTGTTAAAATAAATTATTACATTATCAAAATGTGTTGTAGACAAAATAATGAAAAGGGCTGTCTGGAAGCCACAATAAATAGACACAGATTGTGTGACCTTGGCACTATTAAATGGCTCTCGAGTGGCGCAGTGGTTTAAGACACTGCATTTCACTGCAGGACCTAGTTCAAATCTAGGCTGCATCACATTTGACTGATATTGGTAGTCCCATAGGGAGGTACACAATTGACAGCGTTGTCTGGGGTAGGCCGTCATTGTAAGTAAGATGTTATTCTTAACTGACTTGCCTAGTTAAATAAAGGTTACATCTGCATTAAGGATAGTTCTAAGATATTGAGCATCAGTTATCACATATCTCAGAGCTGTTTTGTAGTGAATCATTTTTTCATAACCCATTAAGGTACTCACCTTAAACGGTACCTAAAGTACAGAGTATCAAAAACCTGAGACATTTGTACATTTGTTTTTCTTTTGGGGGGGTACAATAGCAGATATAACCTTATGGCTCTGAAATGTCAATCTTGGTTCAACCTTAAGGCTCTGACACTTCTGAATTAGAATCAGTTTTTAAGTAGACTGTAGCTATTTGAGCACATAAATCATAGAATAGCACTATTTTACCAAAATAGAGTCAGAACACATCATCAAATCCAAGAAATGGATTATGATCATTGGACAAATGCAATGTCTATGCAGATAGAACTTTCTAGTTGTTCATTTTGTTCACTTAAAATGTACTTAAAAAATATATATAACTTTGCAGACATATGAAGAACCATCTAAATATCTATTATATGTGACTAACACATTTTTGACAAAAATGTCAGATAAAACCTAATAGTCCCAAGGTCTTGATTTGTATTTGAACAAGTCATTGCATGTATATTTTTTATTTTTTCTTGACTTGGAAAAACTCAAGTCGACTAGACTTGCTGTTAGAATGCAGACTCAACCCGTTCTACTTGGGACTTGACTCGAGACTCAACCCGTTCTACTTGGGACTTGACTCGAGACTCAACCCGTTCTACTTGGGACTTGACTCGAGACTCAACCCGTTCTACTTGGGACTTGACTCGAGACTCAACCCGTTCTACTTGGACTTGACTCGAGACTCAACCCGTTCTACTTGGGACTTGACTCGAGACTCAACCCGTTCTACTTGGACTTGACTCGAGACTCAACCCGTTCTACTTGGGACTTGACTCGAGACTCAACCCGTTCTACTTGGACTTGACTCGAGACTCAACCCGTTCTACTTGGGACTTGACTCGAGATTTGGACCTTGCTTGTGACTTGAATAATAGTGACTTGGTACCACCTCTGATAATCTCCCCTTTAGACCAACCAAAATGCCAATATTCCACCTGTGCATATATGCCAGGTCAGTGCAAAGTACTGTTAATGACACCAATTTGCCAACAATATTTCATCAGCGATGTCATCATACAGTGTTGCCACCATTTAGCCTAATCTGTAATCTATACTGAACAAAAATATAAACGCAACATGTAAAGTGTTGGTCCCATGTTTCATGAGTTGAAATTAAAGATCCCAGAAATGTTCCATACACACAAAAAGCATATTTCTCTCAAATGTTGTGCACAAATGTTTTTCCTTTGCCAAGATAATCCATCCACCTGACAGGTGTGGCATATCAAGAAGATGATTAAACAGCATGATCATTACACAGGTGCACCTTGTGCCCAGAACAATAAAAGGCCACTCACTATATACAATGTGCAGTTTTGTCACACAACACAATGCCACAGATGTCTCAAGTTTTGAGGGAGCATGCAATTGGCATGCTGACTGCAGGAATGTCCACCAGAGCTGTTGTCAGAGAATTGAATGTAAATTTTTCTACCATAAGCCACCTCCAATGTTGTTTTAGAGAATTTGACAGTACGTCCAACCGGCCTCACAACCTCAGATCATGTATAACCATGTCTTCCCAGGACCTCCACATCTGCAAGATTGTCTGAGACCAGCCACCCGGACAGCTGATGAAACTGTGGGTTTCCACAACCAAATAATTTCTGCACAAACTGTCAGAAACCGTCACAGAGAAGCTCATCTGCGTGCTGGTCGTCCTCACCAGGGTTTAACCTGACTGCAGATCAGCGTCGTAAATTACTTCAGTGGGCAAATGCTCTCCTTCGATGGCCACTGGCACATTGGAGAAGTGTGCGCCTCACGGATGAATCCTGGTTTCAACTGTACCAGGCAGATGGCAGACAGTGTGTATGGTGTTGTGTGGGCGAGCGAGCGGTTTGCTGATGTCAACGTTGTGAACAGAGTGCCCCATGATGGTGGTGGGGTTATGGTATGGGCAGGCATAACCTACGGACAACAAACACAATTACATTTTATCGATGGCAATTTGAATACACAGAGATACTTGACGAGATCCTGAAGCCCATTGTCGTGCCATTCATCTGCCGCCATCACCTCATGTTTCAGCATGATAATGCACAGCACCATGTCGCCAGGATCACTACACAATTCCTGGAAGCTGAAAATGTCCCAGTTCTGGCCTGCATACTGACCAGACATGTCACCTATTGAGTATGTTTTTGGGATGCTCTGGATTGACGTGTACGACAGTGTGTCCCAGTTTTTGCCAATATCCAGCAACTTCACACAGCCATTGGAGAGGAGTGGGACAACATTCCACAATCAACAGCTTGATTAACTCTATGCGAAGGAGATGTGTCGCGCTGCATGAGGCCAATGGTGGTCACACCAGATACTGACTGGTTTTCTGATCCACTCCCCTACTTTTTATTAAAGGTATCTGTCACGTTGGTATAAAGGATTTGGAGAAAGGCACATGAATTCATAATAGGGGTTTTTAATACACCCCCAAAAAACACGTATACAAAACACTGGGATGTACCCAAACAAAAGAACGACACTGGACGAGACCCGGAATACACAATTCACAGAACACGCAGCACAGGCTGAGACACCGCATAGGTACTCACACAACCAACAGACATGGGAACAATAATCAACAGCCCAATGGTGCACCAAAGGTCACATTTATACAAATACAATCAGTGAGGAATATGAACCAGGTGTGCGTAATGACAGTTCAGTGCCTAGAGGCCGGTGACGTAGACCTCCGAAACTGATGCACGGAATGAGCAGCAGCACCTGAGGAATCCGTGACAGTACTCCCAGTCATGTGAAATCAATAGATTAAGGCCTAATGAATTTATTTAAATTGACTGATTTCCTTATATGAACTGTAAGATGAGGAAGATTAATGGGTTGAGCTATTAGCAATGTCAGTTGGTCAATAGGGTCAGAAAGCACCATTCGACTTATTGCAGTTGCACTTCGAGTGACTTCACCGCCTCCAGAACCTGTAGTGTTACAGTAAAGATTCTGACAGACTCATTTCTAACCACATTTATGGAATCTCAGGTGTGACAAAAATGTCAAAACCCCTCTGCAATCTGGTGACAATGTAAGGACAACCTGTCATGTCCCCCACTTCCCACTGTGAGTAGGACTGTGTCTGTAAGAGGGAGAGAGGGATACCAATTAAACACTATCAGTAAAAGGTCAACTCACTCAGAGAGAGAGAAAGAGGGTGAGGGAGGGAGAAGTGGCTGAGGTGCAGAGGGAGAACAGATGGGTGAGAGAGAAAATGAGAGCGATGGAGGGGGTAAGAGCAAGAGAGAGAGGGAGGCAGGAATGGGGGAAGGAGACAGATCGGGGAGAGGAGATAACATTACAGAGAGAGGAGACAGAGAAAGAGAGAGAGGGAGCCAGGAATGGGGGAAGGAGACAGATCAGGGAGAGGAGATAACATTACAGAGAGAGGAGACAGAGAAAGAGAGAGAGGGAGGCAGGAATGGGGGAAGGAGACAGATCGGGGAGAGGAGATAACATTACAGAGAGAGGAGACAGAGAAAGAGAGAGAGGGAGGCAGGAATGGGGGAAGGATACAGATCAGGGAGAGGAGAGAACATTACAGAGAGAGGAGCTAGAGAAAGAGAGAGGGGGAAAGGAGGGCGAGAGATTGTGTGAGAAAGGGAGAAAGGGTAAACAGTATTGATATATTTAGTGTGCAGCGCTCGGGGCTTTGATAGCAGCTTGACATGCTTGTTACTGGGAGCTTTACTGTGTTTGAAGTATTATGCATAGAGCCGCCGTGTGCCGCTGCACTCATTGGCAGGTGAAACGGCTCAACTTAGCACTGCTTTTGCACACACACACATTGCATGTTGTTTTTCCACCAATGCTCACATGCATGTTATGAAGACACAAACACACACACCAAATCACCCATGTGTATTGACCTGATTTACTCAGGCCCTTCCTTCCTTCCTTCCTTCCTTCCTTCCTTCCTTCCTTCCTTCCTTCCTTCCTTCCTTCCTTCCTTCCTTCCTTCCTTCCTTCCTTCCTTCCTTCCTTCCTTCCTTCCTTACTTCCTTCCTTCCTTCCTTCCATCTCTCCCTCTCTTTCTCACTCTCTCACTCATTATTTTTCTTTCCCTCTCTCTCCCTCTCCCTTTGTTTGTCTGACCTCCAGTCCTTTTCTTGCTGGTAAGTCATGTGATTGGGAGGTCTTGGCGGTCACATCTGTGTATGTGCGTGTGTGTGTTCAACCCCATATTGACATGGCTGGTAACCCACTGGGCAGAAACATCAGTTCAACGTCTATTTTTGATTTACATTTGGTTGAGTTGTCAGCTAATGTGAAATCAACAAAAAATGTGTCGGTTAAAAGTTGGGTGAAAAAAATATGAAATTCCCTTATGTTGATGACATTTTGCTAATCCAGTCAGTTTTCCATGTTGTCAGAGAGAGATTACAGTATACCAGTCTATCCTCTTCTCTGATGTTACCTTAGTGTTACCTTTTCATCCCCCTTCC
>NC_048591.1:32390660-32430660 GCF_013265735.2 Oncorhynchus mykiss
ATGGCTGGACCTAAATGTGACAGTTCTACTCCACTGGAAAGGAGGTGACACACACTCTCAGAAACATACACACACACACACACACACACACCACATTTTAGCTGATCTCTATGAATTTATTTTGATGGTCCGTACATTTTGTATGGTCTCAAGAAAATAAAATATGTAGTAAGTCTCTCTGACTACTGTGAGAGGAACCACTGATGGTGGTTTGGCAGCAGAGGGCTGCTGGTTTCACATGCTCCCCACAAACCATCTGCTGTTGAATCCCAGAGTAACCCCAGAACGGCACCAGGACTACACCAGAGTCACTGTAATTCAGCTGACCCCGTGCTCCTCACTCCTCTCAAATGGTATGTGTTTGTGTGTTGTCTATGGGTGAGAAGAAAGAGTTTCCATTATAACAGATGGACAATAAATTACTATTCTACTCTATCATGCATAGATATCCAGTCTGTTCATTTGTTGATTATTTAGAAGGAAAGGAGACAAGGGAAGAAAGCCGCATGGTCTAGGACTGTTCGGTCACAGCGAGATGAGAGGCATGTCTGGGTGTTACGTTGGTCATTGAGGAATGGTTGGTTTGATAGACAAAGAGTGTTGCTTATTCCTCTTGGTTTGAGGTTTGGCTCCATAGAGAGCATCCTTTTACCTTGTCTCTCTACCATCCTCCCTCTCTCTCCCCCTGGCCTGCTCTGTTATTCACCACACGTCTGCTTGTCTCAACAGTAATTCTCAGTGTTCTGGTCGTCTGTTTCTCCTCAACACTCTAGACCACGGCCATGTCAACAGACCACACATTATTAGGGTTCTCCCTCTCCCTTTATCTCTCTACCTTCTTCACTCCCTCACTTCCTCCCTCTCTTTCTTTCTCTCTCTCAATGTCTGTATTTTTCTCTTGCTCTACCCATTCTCTCTTTCTCCCTGTACCTTTCTCACTCTCCTTCTCCCTCTCTCCCTCTACCCTCTCCCCTGTCTTTCACTCTACTGTATCCCCACCCCTATCTCCCTCCATGTCTATTTATCCTTATATTCTGACGCTGTAACCTTCAAAAGTAATGTTAAAGTGTCCTTTACAATGAGTAGACTGCTTAATATGTGACTTGAATTTGCTGAAAGGCCACTTTTCTGGATGAAAATGTATAGTATATTTCACAAGTCTATAACCAGCCCGATGGTCTGGTCTTTGGTGAGGTCATAAGTTGATACAGGTCATAAGTCAATAGACAATCATCTCAACTTCCCTGAGGAATATGCCCACATCACAGGTCCACAGTCAGTCATCCAAACACTGCGTTATTCTAAGAAGATAGCAACCACAGATACAGGATCAGCCCTCAGGATCAGATCTCCACTTTTGTTAAACAGAGCATGTTGGCTGTTCCCAGGCCTGTCCTGTACTGGTCTTGATGTATGACTATCAATTATGTGACCCCAATGCAGTTAATAGCTTCTATTAGTGTGTAACCCAAGCATGGCCCCGGTGTAGACGGGAGTGTGTGTGTGTGTGTGTGTGTGTGTGTGTGTGTGTGTGTGTGTGTGTGTGTGTGTGTGTGTGTGTGTGTGTGTGTGTGTGTGTGTGTGTGTGTGTGTATGTGTGTGCGTGTGTGTGCGTGAGTGTGTGTGTGTGTGTGTGTGTGTGTGTGTGTGTGTGTGTGTGTGTGTGTGTGTGTGTGTGTGTGTGTGTGTGTGCATGCGTCTGTGATATTTGAAGAGCACTCCCCAACCCCTCAATCTGTCCTCATCTTTGTAATAGGCTTAATGGGAACGCTGCAGCTACTGGGAGACGAGTGGAGGGGAGGACAGGAATCAGTAGACTCAATGCTCTGTACTTGACTGGAGATGAAGGATCACACAAACACTTACAGAAGTGCGCACAACTGCACGCATGGATGCACATACACGCATACATAGACACTCTGTCACTCACACAGGCACCTGGGCCCTCTCCCTCAGCCCTGGCCTTGTCGGACAGAGCGATGACAGGAGATACTGGCAGACAATTACTCTGAGACAGACTACCATGACCTGAGGGGACCTGTTACAGATCCCCTTCTACCTCCATCCACCCTCACTCCTTTTCTCCTTCTCTACCTTCTTCGCTCCCTCACTTCCTCTCTCCCTCTCCCCCTCTCTTACTCTGTCTGTCTCCCGGGCTCAATCTCTCTCTGTCTCTCTCTCGCTTACTCTTTCTGCCCCCCCTCCCCTATCTCTCTCTCTCTCTCTCTCTCTCTCTCTCTCTCTCTCCCTCTCTCACTCTCACTCTCTCTCTCACTCTGTCTGGTACTTTACCTCTCCCTGTTTACAGTGCTAATCCAATTTGTGTCAAAAGAATCCTCGACCATGTAGAAATATCTAACAAGTAATATAACCTAACAATTTCACAACTACCTTATACACACAAGTGTAAAGGAATGAATACGAATATGTACATAAAAATATATGAATGAGTGATGGCCGAACGGCATAGGCAAGATGCAGTAGATGGGATAGAGTACAGTATATACATATGAGATGAGTAATGTAGGGCAGGGGTGTCAAAGTCAAATGGACGGAGGGCCAAATAAAAAAATCAGCTACAAGACGAGGGCCGGACTGTTCGAATGTTCATTGAAAAATTTTTAAATGACGCATATAGTCTAGTGAACCTAATTGAACCTACTGAAAACCTAACAAATATATTACAATATGATCAGATAAATAAAGCAATATTTTCTTATGGCTCTGTCAGTAATCTTTAATTTTCAACAGACACAAAAGACAAATTTCCTTTATATAAATATCCCCATAACATGAACATTAAATGAAAGAAACCGGTATTCAAGGCACCATCAGTAGACTATATTTTCTATTTTAGCAAAAGTGGGCTAAATTTACTTCAAAGAAAAAACAATAATAGCAATTTTCTATCATCCACTCAACTGAAATATTTTTAAAATATAATTGGATTGAAATACAAAAAAATAAAGTGCAAAAATCTATTAATCAAAAACAACACTTTGTTTAAGGAGAAGTAACATGCAGTGAAAACAAATATTACATTTTAACTTTTAAACTTGAACTGAGTAAAAACTCTAAATATGTGATTGCACAGTAATGTTCACTTGTTTGAGGTTGAGGGTGATACTTGGTGGTGTCCCATCTTTTCCACAAGTTCATCAATGTTCGGGGTAAGGCTCTGAGCTGAAGAAATCCTCAGAATTGAGTGGAGGTGTTCAGCAGTAAGTCGACTTCTGTGTGATGTTTTGTTCAGGTTCATCAAAGAAAACAGTTGTTCACACAGGTATGTGCTGCCAAACATAGACAACGTTTGAGCAGCCTGGATGCGCAGCTGGGGCATTGTGCCGGGGAGGAAACGGGCGAACTCCGCAGCACCCACTGCCGCATATTTTGCCCTCAGTGCATCATTGCATTGGAGGTCAATCAACTCCATTTGGAGGTTTGGTGGTGAGCTTTCCACGTCAACAGCAAATGGGTTACCGAGCAGTTCCAACCTGCTTTTTTGTGCTTCAAAGTCAGCAAATCGGCGTCGAAAGTCAGCGGCAAGCATACCTATTTTATCAGCCAACTGTGTGCTCGGGAACGCACTGGTAGAGAGCTTCTCTTTCATGGTCTGGCAGCTGGGAAAGTGGCTCAAATTTTCTTAACGCATCTGCGTCTCCCACAGAGTCAGTTTGGTTTTAAATGCCTTCACTGTACTGTACATATCAGAGATGACACGATCCCGACCCTGCAGCTGCAAGTTTATTGCATTCAGATGACTCGTAATGTCACACAGAAAAGCCATTTCACACAGAAACATTTCGTCTCGGAGTTGTGTTGTGTCTTTCCCTTTGCTGTCCAAGAACAGACAAATCTCCTCACGAAGCTCGAAACATCTTTGAAGCACCTTTCCCTGGCTTAGCCATCGCACCTCTGTGTGATAAGGCAAATCACCATGCTCCGTTTCTAACTCCGTCAGAAATGCCTTGAACTGGCGGTGATTCAAACCTTTGGCTCTGATAAAGTTAACTGTGCGCGTGATGATGCTCATTACATGCTCCATTTTCAAGGCTTTACCGCACAACGCTTCCTGGTGTATGATACAATGATAAGCTGTCAGCTCACCTGTCGCGTTTTCCTCTTGCATCTTTTCCCGTATCTTCGCCACCAGTCCGCTCCTGTGTCCACACATCGCAGGTGCTCCGTCGGTTGTCAAACCCACGAGTTTTTCCCAAGGCAGCTCCATCTCATTTACACATCTTGACACCTCTTCATACAAATCATGCCCCGTAGTTGTACCATGCATAGGACGTAAAGCCAAAAACTCCTCTGTCACGCTTAGGTTGGAGTCCACTCCGCGGATGAAAATTGACAACTGGGCAATGTCAGAAATGTCGGTGCTCTCATCCACAGCCAAGGAATATGCAATAAAATCTTTTCCCTTTTTCACAAGCTGCTCTTTTAGATTGATGGACAACTGGTCTACTCTCTCGGCAATGGTGTTTCTGCTCAGACTCACATTTAAAAAGAGTTGCCTTTTTTCTGGGCAAACTTCGTCACAAACTTTAATCATGCAGTTTTTGATGAAATCCCCCTCCGTAAATGGCCGGGCTGATTTAGCGATCTCTTCTGCCAAAATAAAACTGGCCTTGACAGCAGCCTGGCCTTGTGATTTGGCTTTTTTGAACAGAGCCTGTCGAGATTTGAGGCCTCGTTTTAATTCCTCTGCCTTTTGTAGCCTTTGTTCCATGTCCATATTCTTGTTTTTGTCCGCGTGTTTCGTTTCATAATGTCGTCTCAGATTATACTCTTTCAGTACCGCCACACTTTCTCCACACAGAAGACACACAGGTTTTCCAGCTACCTTCGTGAACATATACTCCGACTCCCACCTTGTTTGAAACCCCCGGTTCTCAGTATCCACCTTCCGTTTTGCCATTTTTGATGGGTATCTGAAAGTTAATTTTACTGTGATGCTGACGACTGCTGTGCCAATAAATATTGAAATGAAGCAGCCTACTGCTCAGTGCGTCACCTTTGCATTGTGGGAAATGTAGTATTGGTGCGTGTAAAAGATCTGCGGGCTGCCGGCTTGCTGCGGGCCGGTTCTAATAATAAATCAAGATCATCCCAGGGGCCGTAAAAAACCTTCTTGCGGGCCGGATGTGGCCCGCGGGCCTTGACTCTGACATATGTGATGTAGGGTAAGTAAACATCATATAATATAAAGTGGCTAGTGATAAAATTATTACATACATTTTTTCAATTATTAAAGTGGCTAGAGTTAAGTCAGTATGTTGGCAGCAGCCACTCAATGTTAGTGGTGGCTGTTTAGAGATATAAGCTGTTTTTCAGTCTCTCGGTCCCTGCTTTAATACACCTGTACTGACCTCGCCTTCTGGATGATAGTGGGGTGAAAAGGAAGTGGCTCGGGTGGTTGTTGTTCTTAATGAGCTTTTTGGTCTTCCTGTGACATCGGGTGGTGTAGGTTTCCTGGAGGGCAGGTAGTTTGCACCCGGTGATGTGTAGAGAGCCTTCTGGTTATGGGCGGAGCAGCTGCCGTACCAGGCGGTGATACAGCCCGACAGGATACTCTCGATTGTGCATCTGTAAAAGTTTGTGAGTGTTTTTGTTGACAAGCCAAATTTCTTCAGTCTCCTGAGGTTGAAGATGTGCTGCTGCGCCTTCTTCACCACGCTGTCTGTGTGGGTGGACCAATTCAGTTTGTCCATGATGTGTATGCCGAGGAACTTAAAACTCTCCACCTTCTCCACTACTGTCGCGTCAATGTAGATAGGAGGGTGCTCCCTCTGCTGTTTCCTGAAGTTCATGATCATCTCCTTTGTTTTGTTGACATTGAGTGTGAGGTTATTTTCCTGACACCACACTTCGAGGGCCCTCACCTCCTCCCTGTAGGCCGTCTCGTCGTTGTTGGAAATCAAGCCTGCCACTGTAGTGTCATCTGCAAACTTGATGATTGAGTTGGAGGCGTGCATGGCCACACAGTCGTGGGTGAACAGGGAGTACAGGAGAGGGCTGAGAATGCACCCTTGTGGGGACCCTGTGTTGAGGATCAGCGGGGTGGAGATGTTGTTACCTACCCTCACCACCTTGGGGTGGCCCGTCAGGAAGTCCAGGACCCAGTTGCACAGGGCGGGGTCGAGAGCCAGGGTCTCGAGCTTAATGGCGAGTTCGGAGGGTACTATGGTGTTAAACGCTGAGCTGTCATCGATGAACAGCATTCTTACATAGGTATTCCTCTTGTCCAGATGGGTTAGGGCAGTGTGCAGTGTGATGGCAATTGTGTCGTTTGTGGACCTATTGGGGCGGTAAGCAAATTGGAGTGGGTCTAGGATGTCAGGTAGGGTGGAGGTGATATGGTCCTTGACTAGTCTCTCAAAGCACTTCATGATGACAGAAGTGAGTGCTACAGCGCAGTAGTCATTTAGCTCAGTTACCTTAGCTTTCTTGGGAACAGGAACAATGGTGGCCCTCTTGAAGCATGTGGGGACAGCAGACTGGGATAAGGATTGATTGAATATGTCTGTAAACACACCAGCCAGCTGGTCTGCGCATGCTCTGAGGACGCGGCCGGGGATGCCGTCTGGGCCAGCAGCCTTGCGAGGGTTAACACATTTAAATGTTATACTCACGTTGGCTACAGTGAAGGATAGCCCGCAGGTTTTGGTAGCGGGCCGTGTCAGTGGCACTGTATTGTCATCAAAGCGAGCAAAGAAGTTGTTTAGTCTGTATGGGAGCAAGACATCCTGATCCGCAACGGGGCTGGTTTTCCTTTTGTAGTCTGTGATTGACTGTAGACTCTGCCACATCTCACGTGTCTGAGCCGTTGAATTGAGACTCTACTTTGTCTCTATACTGACGCTTAGCTTGTTTGATTGCCTTGCGGAGGGAATAGCTACACTGTTTGTATTCGGTCATGTTTCCAGTCACCTTGCCCTGATTAAAAGCAGTGGTTTGCGCGTTCAGTTTTGCGCGAATGCTGCCATCAATCCACGGTTTCTGGTTGGGGAATGTTTTAATAGACGCTGTGGGTACAACATCACTGATGCACTTCTTAATAAAATCACACACCGAATCAGAGTATTCGTCAATGTTGTTGTTCTCCATAACATATCCCAGTCCACGTGATCGAAGCAATCTTGAAGTGTGGAATACGATTGGTCGGACCAGCGTTGAACAGACCTGAGTGCGGGAGTTTCCTGTTTTAGTTTCTGTCTATAGGCAGGGAGCAACAAAATTAAGTTGTGGTCAGCTTTTCCGAAGGGAGGGCGGGGGAGGGCGTTATATGCGTTGCGGAAGTTAGAATAACAGTGGTCTAGGGTTTTGCCCGCCCTGGTAGCACAGTCGATATGCTGATAGAATTTGGGTTGCCTTGTTTTCATATTTGCCTTGTTAAAATCCCCAGCTACAATAAATGCATCCTCAGGATATGTGGTTTCCAGTTTACATAGAGTCCAATGAAGTTATTTCAGGGCCGTCGATGTGTCTGCTTGGGGGGGAATATACACGACTGTGATTATGATCGAAGAGAATTCTCTTGGTAGATAATGCGGTCGGCATTTGATTGTGAGGAATTCTAAGTCAGGTGAAGAAAAGGACTTGAGTTCCTGTATGTTGTTATGATCACACCACGTCTCGTTAATCATAAGGCATACACTCCCGCCCTTCTTCTTACCAGAGATAGGCTGGTTTCTGTCGGCGCGATGCGTGAAGAAACCAGCTGGCTGTACCGACTCCGATAGCGTGTCTCGAGTGAGCCATGTTTCCGTGAAACAAAGAATGTTACAGTCTCGGATGTTTCTCTGGAATGCAACCCTTGCTCGGTTATTGTCTACCTTGTTGTCAAGAGACTGGACATTGGCGAGTAGTATGCTCGGGAGCGGTGCGCAATGTGCCCGTCTACGGAGCCTGACCAGAAGACCGCTCCGTCTGCCCCTTCTACGGAGTCGTTGTTTTGGGTCGCCGGCTGGGATCCGATCCATTGTCCTGGCTGGTAGGCCAAACAGAGGATCCGCTTCGGGAAAGTAGTATTCCTGGTCGTAATGTTGGTGAGTTGACGTTGCTCTTATATCCAATAGTTCCTCCCGACTATATGTAATAAAACCTAAGATTACCTGGGTAACAATGTAAGAAATAACACATAAAAAACTGAATACTGCATAGTTTCCTAGGAACACGAAGAGAGGCAGCCATCTCTTTTGGCGCCGGAAGTCCTGTTAGCATCATCCTATCTCACTATCATCATCCTATCTCACCTTCACACTAGATTATAAAGATATATGACACACGTATAACACACATAGCAGTACAGGAGGACACTCAACATATTCTACCTCCCAGTAGGACAATTAACATTGATGTATTTTCTATGCTGATCTTTTCTGCTAGTAAAAGTGTTGCTACATTAGGCAGTTAATCATCTAGATCTTCCTCCCAGATCCTAAACACTCTCTTTCTTTTACATACAGTTTCTCTTTCTCTTTTCTCTGTTGAATAATTCAACTACAGTTTAAGTCCACCCCTCCCCCCTCCCCGACTCCCATTCTAAAGCCACACACAAACACACGTACACTATACCACAACGGCAATTAACAGGCTTTTGCTCCTAGGTGTTTGAACTGATGTTGCATAATTGTGTATAATTGTGTGTGGTATGCTGATTACCTCTAGCTGAGCCAGTCTGCATTAGGCCTGTCCTGTTAGTGTCAGTCATTAGTGGCTGAGTCAGTCTGCAGTAGGCCTGTCCTGTTAGTGTCTGTCATTAGTGGCTGAGTCAGTCTGCAGTAGGCCTGTCCTGTTAGTGTCAGTCATTAGTGGCTGAGTCAGTCTGCAGTAGTCCTGTCCTGTTAGCATTAGTGTCCGTCATTAGTGGCTGAGCCAGTCTGCAGTAGTCCTGTCCTGTTAGCATTAGTGTCCGTCATTAGTGTCTGACTCAGTCTGCAGTAGACCTGTCCTGTTAGCATTAGTGTCAGTCATTAGTGGCTGAGTCAGACTGCAGTAGTCCTGTCCTGTTAGTGTCCTTCATTAGTGGCTGAGTCAGTCTGCAGTAGTCCTGTCCTGTTAGTGTCAGTCATTAGTGGCTGAGTCAGTCTGCAGTAGGCCTGTCATGTTAGTGTCAGTCATTAGTGGCTGAATCAGTCTGCAGTAGGCCTGTCCTGTTAGTGTCCGTCATTAGTGGCTGAGTCAGTCTGCAGTAGTCCTGTCCTGTTAGTGTCAGTCATTAGTGGCTGCGTCAGTCTGCAGTAGGCCTGTCCTGTTAGTGTCAGTCATTAGTGGCTGAGTAAGTCTGCAGTAGGCCTGTCCTGTTAGTGTCCGTCATTAGTGGCTGAGTCAGTCTGCAGTAGTCCTGTCCTGTTGGTGTCAGTCATTAGTGGCTGAGTCAGTCTGCAGTAGGCCTGTCCTGTTAGTGTCAGTAATTAGTGGCTGAGTCAGTCTACAGTAGTCCTCTCCTGTTAGCATTAGTGTCCGTCAATAGTGGCTGAGCCAGTCTGCAGTAGGCCTGTCCTGTTAGTGTCAGTCATTAGTTGCTGAGTCAGTCTACAGTAGTCCTGTCCTGTTAGCATTAGTGTCAGTCATTAGTGGCTGATTCAGTCTGCAGTAGGCCTGTCCTGTTAGCATTAGTGTCCGTCATTAGTGGCTGAGTCAGTCTGCAGTAGGCCTGTCCTTTTAATGTCAGTCATTAGTGGCTGAGCCAGTCTGCAGTAGGCCTGTCCTGTTAGCATTAATGTCCGTCATTAGTGGCTGAGTCAGTCTGCATTAGGCCTGTCCTGTAAGCATTAGTGTCCGTCATTAGTGGCTGAGTCAGTCTGCAGTAGGCCTGTCCTGTTAGCGTCCGCCATTAGTGGCTGAGCCAGTCTGCAGTAGGCCTGTCCTGTTAGCATTAGTGTCAGTCATTAGTGGCTGAGTCAGTCTACAGTAGGCCTGTCCTGTTAGCATTAGTGTCAGTCATTAGTGGCTGAGTCAGTCTGCAGTAGTCCTGTCCTGTTAGCATTAGTGTCAGTCATTAGTGGCTGAGTCAGTCTGCAGTAGTCCTGTCCTGTTAGCATTAGTGTCAGTCATTAGTGGCTGAGTCAGTCTGCAGTAGTCCTGTCCTGTTAGTGTCAGTCATTAGTGGCAGAGTCAGTCTGCAGTAGTCCTGTCCTGTTAGCATTAGTGTCAGTCATTAGTGGCTGAGTCAGTCTGCAGTAGTCCTGTCCTGTTAGCATTAGTGTCCGTCATTAGTGGCTGAGTCAGTCTGCAGTAGGCCTGTCCTGTTAGCATTAGTGTCCGTCATTAGTGGCTGAGTCAGTCTGCAGTAGGCCTGTCCTGTAAGCATTAGTGTCCGTCATTAGTGGCTGAGTCAGTCTGCATTAGGCCTGTCCTGTTAGTGTCAGTCATTAGTGCCTGAGTCAGTCTGCAGTAGGCCTGTCCTGTTAATGTCAGTCATTAGTGGCTGAGCCAGTCTGCAGTAGGCCTGTCCTGCTAGTGTCAGTCATTAGTGGCTGAGTCAGTCTGCATTAGGCCTGTCCTGTTAGTGTCAGTCATTAGTGGCTGAGTCAGTCTGCAGTAGTCCTGTCCTGTTAGCATTAGTGTCAGTCATTAGTGGCTGAGTCAGTCTGCAGTAGGCCTGTCCTGTTAGCATTAGTGTCAGTCATTTGTGGCTGAGTCAGTCTGCAGTGGTCCTGTCCTGTTAGTGTCAGTCATTAGTGGCTGAGTCAGTCTGCAGTAGTCCTGTCCTGTTAGCATTAGTTCCGTCATTAGTGGCTGAGTCAGTCTGCAGTAGGCCTGTCCTGTAAGCATTAGTGTCCGTCATTAGTGGCTGAGTCAGTCTGCATTAGGCCTGTCCTGTTAGTGTCAGTCATTAGTGGCTGAGTCAGTCTGCAGTAGGCCTGTCCTGTTAATGTCAGTCATTAGTGGCTGAGCCAGTGTGCAGTAGGCCTGTCCTGTTAGTGTCAGTCATTAGTGGCTGAGTCAGTCTGCATTAGGCCTGTCCTGTAAGCATTAGTGTCCGTCATTAGTGGCTGAGTCAGTCCGCAGTAGGCCTGTCCTGTTAGTGTCAGTCATTAGTGGCCGAGTCAGTCTGCAGTAGGCCTGTCCTGTTAGCGTCCTTCATTAATGGCTGAGCCAGTCTGCTGTAGGCCTGTCCTGTTAGCATTAGTGTCAGTCATTAGTGGCTGAGTCAGTCTACAGTAGGCTTGTCCTGTTAGCATTAGTGTCAGTCATTAGTGGCTGAGTCAGTCTGCAGTAGTCCTGTCCTGTTAGAATTAGTGTCAGTCATTAGTGGCTGAGTCAGTCTGCAGTAGGCCTGTCCTGTTAGCGTTAGAGTCAGTCATTAGTGGCTGAGCCAGTCTGCAGTAGTCCTGTCCTGTTAGCATTAGTGTCAGTCATTAGTGGCTGAGTCAGTCTACAGTAGGCCTGTCCTGTTAGCATTAGTGTCAGTCATTAGCTCTTTGCTACAAGGCTCTGTGCAGTGATTGCTGCTATTATTGTTATTTTAGCTAATTGCCTTTAATTATGCTTCGCTCTAATTAAAATGCAAATTCAGGCTAGCTTGCAGCTGTTCCCTAACCCAGCCAGTCAGAATCGCCATGCCACATCCAATGTTGAAATATATAAAGATTTATCACCAGCTACTTTGCATTTTGTTGACTTCTGGGTGGCTTCTCTAGCGTGGAAGTGTGTTTATGATGTCTTTGTTGAGTGTGTCTGTTTTTACTCTGAGTAATGTGGGAGAAGTAAGGATGTGACAAATGGAACATTTTTCTTAATGTTTAGACATTTATAAAAGTGTTCCATTAAAAGGTGAATTCACAATGCAGCTGCTTAGTAATGGTTTGGTTCTCACAGTGCATCTCTTTCAGATGGTAAAGTATTGCACATGCACTAACATTACTGTACCTAAATTCCACCATACATAGCTTTAACTTCTCAATGTATTGCCCTACAGGAATTCACTGCTGTTGCTTGCCATTTTTCAATTGTTTACAACGATGACATAGTGGTGGAGATTCAACTCCAAAATAATTGATTCCCCGACTGCTTGCACGTCGACTCCTGGTGTCGTTTTCCATTTCTGAGTATCAAGATTTTATTCTGCTAGGAATCAACTCCTAAGATTCTGTATTTTTGGAACGGATGAGACTGATTAGTTGCCATACTTCCGAGAACACAAACACTTTTTGTGTTTTGTAGCGAGCTAGCCGAGGACGGAGAGAGAGGGGAGGGACACAGTATAGGCAGGTCGGCTACCAGGCAGACAGGCCTTGCGCACGGTTCTGACTCTATTTCTATTGCAATGGAATACTGTATCTCGAAATTTCTTTGCATGCAATGTCTCACAACTGCAGTAAAGCAGGGCCTATCATCAATGAATAAGGTAGGATATTCTACACGCAGCAGACCGAAGACTCTCGTAATGTCTTGTCTTGCATACCTCGCAAATTCACCAAAGTAGATTAAAGTTCCTCTTCCTCCTGGTTTTATTTAAGTTACACAGCTTTCCCCAGGCCTTTACAGCCTATAGTTAAGTTATACAATGGAAAATAATAGGTTTTGTGTGATAACTGTACTGTCATTTTAACTTTGTGGGGGGGTAAACAAAAAAACATTGTTTTTCAGTTAATGATTTTTAAGGATGTTAAGGATCCCAATCTTGTTTAAACCCCTTTTTTTAACATTGATAATTGATAATGGGTGTGTGTTTGCATCTGACTATCCGTATACTGAATATGTTTGTAGTTTGTGTCTGGTATGTTTTGAGCCTCAAAGATCTTGTGTGATGTCTGAGATATTTCTAGTCAAAGTGTGTGTGGACAGACGTCTGTGAGTGCTGTTTTTGAATATACTTCCGGTTAAAGCTAAAACCCGAGCGCTAACTTGACCGAAGGCTTGCCAGTCATTCTCTATGGGATGGTAAGCACATCTGCGTTAGCATTACTGTCCAAGGGCTAATGTAGCGTAAAGCCTTCCTGTCACATTTCATCAATAGCGTTTTTAGATTTGGCATTGTTTGTCCTAGCATTCACACTCTCTCTGTTCATATTACGAGCGTTGGTTGTATTGAGTTTTGCTGCCCAGCGTGTTGGACATGGAGCACAGTACACACAAACAAGTCAAATCAAATGTTATTGGTCACATAAACACATTTAGCAGATGTTATTGAAGGTGTAGCTAAATGCTTGTGTTCCTAGCTCCAACAGTGCTGTAGTATCTAACAATTCAAAACAATACACACAAATCTAAAAGTAAAATAATGGAATTAACTATAAATTAAATATAAATATTAGGACGAGCAATGTCGGAGTGGCATTGACTAAAATACAGTATATGCATTACCAGTCAAAAGTTTGGACACCTACTTAATCAAGTTTTTGTTTTAATGAAATAACACATATGGAATAAGGTAGTAACCAAAAAAGTGTTAAAACAAATCAAAATATATTTTATATTTGAGATTCTTCAAAGTAGCCACCCTTTGCCTTGATGACAGCTTTGCACACTCTTGGCATTCTTTCATCCAGCTTCACCTGGAATGCTTTTCAAACAGTCTTGAAGGAGTTCCCACATATGCTGAGCACATGTTGGCTGCTTTTCCATCACTCTGCGGTTCAACTTCATCAATCTAATTATTGGTCAAATAGCCCTTACAAAGCCTGGAGGTGTGTTGGGTCATTGTCCTGTTGAAAAACAAATGGACTTGGTATTTTACCAAATAGCGCTATCTTCTGTATACCACCCCTACCTTGTCTTCACTATTATTCTACAATGTAGAAAATATTAAAAATAAAGAAAAACACTTGAATTAGTAGGTTTGTCCAAACCTTTCACTGGTACTGTACATATGAAATGAGTCAAACACTATGTAAACATTATTACAGTGACTCGTGTTCCAATATTAAAGTGGCCAGTGATTCCATGTCTATGTACATAGGGCAGCAGCCTCTAAGGTGCAAGGTTGAGTAACTGGGTGGTACCTGGTTAGTGATGGCTATTTAACAGTCTGATGGCCTTGAGATAGAGACTGAAAAACAGCTTCTCGGTCCCAGCTTTGATGCACCTGTACTGACCTCGCCTTCTGGATGATAGCGGGCTAAACAAGCCGTGGCTCAGGTGGTTGATGTCCTTGATGATCTTTTTGGCCTTCCTGTGACACACACACACACACACAAACACACACGCATAATGAACTGAACATTACATTTCAGTAGAGCCTGTATGAATGAAACATGTGTGTTCTTTTATCAGAGTAGAAGCTTCCGTTGCTGAGAATTTGCCAGGTCTAAAACGAGGAGCAGCTTTGTGCTGTATACGTTGACATGGAAAACAGCTTTCTATAGCAGAAGTTACGCAGGTCATCTCGCCTCATGCTATGCTCCACTTCCTTTGGTTTTATGGACCTTAATATTTATGGGGTTTAAAGCTTTTCCTATACTTTGTGATAATGTAGGATATATGCTGTACTATAGATCTTGAGTGCAAAAAGCTGGGCCCTGTTGGAACCTTTGGAACACTGAGAGAGAGAGAGAGGCCTCCTGTCCCTATCCGCTCTGCTCTCTCTCTCTCTCTCTCTCTCTCTCTCTCTGCCTCTCTCCTCTTTCTCTCTTTCTCTCTCTCTCTCTCTCTCCCTCTCTTTCTTTTTCTCTCACTCTATCTTCCTCTCTTTCTTTTCCTGTCTCTCTCCCTCTCTCTCCCTCTATCTTCCTCTCTTTCTTTTCCTCTCTCTCTCTCTCTCTCTCTCTCTCTCTCTCTATCTCTCTCTCTCACTCTCTCTTCCTCTCTTTCTTTTCCTGTCTCTCTCTCTCTGCCTCTCTCCTCTCTCTCTCTCTCTCTCTCCTCTCTCTCTCTCTCTCTCTCTCTCTCTTTCTTTTCCTCTTTCTCTCTCTCTCTCTCTCTCTCTCTCGCTCTCTCTCTCTCTCTCTCTCTCTCTCTTCTTCTCTTTCTTTTCCTCTCTCTCTCTCTGCCTCTCTCCTCTTTCTCTCTCTCTCTTCCTCTCATTCTTTTCCTCTCTCTCTCTGCCTCTCTCCTCTCTCTCTCTCTCTGCCTCTCTCCTCTCTCTCTCTCCCTCTCTTTCTTTTTCTCTCACTCTCTCTCCCTCTCTTTCTTTTTCTCTCACTCTCTCTTCCTCTCTTTCTTTTCCTGTCTCTCTCCCTCTCTCCCTCTCTCTCTCTCTCTTCCTCTTTATTTTCCTCTCTCTCTCTCTCTCTCTCTCTCTCTCTGCCTCTCTCTCTCTCTCTCTCTCTCTCTCTCTCTCTCTCTCACTCTGCTTCCTTCTCATCGTCTGTCTTTCTCTCTCTCTCCTCTTAATTGTGCTCTCTCAATCCCTCTCTCACTCTGCTTCCTTCTCGTCGTCTGTCTTTCTCTCTCCCTCATCCTTGTTTATTTCATTTACACTCTAACTCCTGCTCTGTCCCTCCCTTCTATCTCTCTCTCTCTATCCCTCCTTTCTAACTCCCTCACTGTCCCTCCCTTCTATCTCTCTCTCTCTATCCCTCCTTTCTAACTCCCTCTCTGTCCCTCCCTTCTATCTCTCTCTCTCTATCCCTCCTTTCTCACTCCCTCTCTGTCCCTCCCTTCTATCTCTCTCTCTATCCCTCCTTTCTCACTCCCTCTCTGTCCCTCCCTTATCCCTCTCTCTCTCTCTCTGTCCCTCCTTTCTCACTCCCTCTCTGTCCCTCCCTTCTATCTCTCTCTCTCTATCCCTCCTTTCTAACTCCCTCTCTGTCCCTCCCTCCCTTCTCTCTCTCTCTCTGTCCCTCCTTTCTAACTCTCTCTCTATGTCCCTCCCTTCTCTCTCTCTCTGTCCCTCCTTTCTAACTCCCTCTCTGTCCCTCCTTTCTAACTCCCTCTCTGTCCCTCCCTCCCTCCTTTCTATCTCTCTCTCTCTGTCCCTCCCTTCTCTCTCTCTCTATCCCTCCTTTCTAACTCCCTCTCTGTCCCTCCTTTCTAACTCCCCCTCTGTCCCTCCCTTCTATCTCTCTCTCTCTTTCCCTCCTTTCCAACTCCCTTCGTTCCAGCACCCACCCACCCCAATCTTTTTCTCTTTCAATTCAATTCAATCCAAGGGCTTTATTAGCATGGGAAACATGTGTTAACATTGCCAAAGCAAGTGAGGTAGATAATATATAAAGTGAATATATAAAGTGAAAAAAACAATAAAAATGAACAGTAAACATTACACATACAGAAGTTTCAAAACAATAAAGGCATTACAAATGTCATATTATATATCTCTTTCTCACTGTATATCTCTGTCTCTCTCCGTCTCAATCACTTTCTGCCTCTCCCCTCTCTCGCTCTCTCTGTCTAGCCCCCCCCCCCCCCCCCCCCCTTCTCTCTCTGATTGTTAGTATTTTGTCAAACAGCTTGTTTGCTCTGTTTTAAAGCCCAGCTCTAGACTAATGAGTTCAGGCTTCGCTGTCATTGTTCCCCTCAGCATCCCAGGTTGTGGTGTGTTTGTGTGTGTGTGTGTGTGTTTGTTCTATTGTATGCCTCTCTTTTCATATGATAAGAAGTTTATCCAAGTCTGCAGTCATTAGAGTGTTTTGTTCAAAAGGCCTTCCTCCTGAGACTGTATGTGTGTCTGTGTGTCAGTGTGTGTATTATAGCAGGCCACAAAGAAACCAGACACAAACACACATTGACTGAATGAATCTAGTCCAGTTTATTTGATAAACTTCTCTTTACTCTGAGCCCACCACTTGGAATGAAAGTAAACGAAAACGGATACAGTACATTGGTGTGTGTGTGTGTGTACAGAGTGACAGACTCACCATTGAGAGGGTCGATCAGGACCCGTCCGGCTCAGTTCTGGGTCACTGGGGTCCTTCAGGGTTGATTGCCCTCATCGATCGCCTGCCCAGAAAAACCTCCTGCCTCTGTCATCACTTAGAACACAACCCATCACCTACTGTTTATCCAATCATGAATAATGAGAGAGAGAATATGGGGGGCTATTTTAAGTTAAGGGTTAGGTTTAGGGTTGCAATTAGAGCTAAGGTAAGGGGTTAGTGGTTAGGTTTAGGGTAAGGGTTAGGAGTTGGGGTTATGGTAGGTTTAGGGTTAGGGGAAATAGGATTTTGAAATCAATTTTAGGTCCCCACGAGGATAGAAGAACAAAACCTGTGTGGGTGTGTGTGGGTGTGTGTGGGTCTGACAACCCATAATTCTCCAGGTGGAAACATTGTATCTCAGTTGTGCTCCTATTTTCCTTCAGGGAGATTATATAAGGCGTGCATGCATCACTCCAGGTTGAGCGCTCTCTCCCCAGAAGCTCTATTTCTTACCACTGTTTTGTTTTCTCATCGAGCAAACCCTTGACACTGTCAGAAAACCTTGCAAGGGCCTAAAACGCTGTATTGATCTGTGAAACGTGATGGGAGGAAGAAGGGAGGAGGAGAAGAGGGGTGTACAGTAGCGTGACCAGTAAATGAAGAAGTGGCTATTATTGCTCACCCCTGAGGTCTCTTTCAAACTGACTGAACTTTAGCAAGGTAGCATATGTTTCCATTCATGTGAGGAGAAATGGAGGGAAATGTCCCATGTGAGGAGGCACATTGTCACACTGTCACACTGTCTCTCTCCTGACAGTCTCCTCTCCCTCCAATTTCTCTCTTTCCCATTCCTTGTCAGTCACTCTCTCTCATATTCCTTCTCCTTCTCTCTCTCTTTCTTATTCCTTCTCTCTCTCTTATTCCTTCTCTCTCTCTTATTCCTTCTCCTTCTCTCTCTCTCTTATTCCTTCTCTCTCTCTTATTCCTTCTCTCTCTCTTATTCCTTCTCCTTCTCTCTCTCTTTCTTATTCCTTCTCTCTCTCTTATTCCTTCTCTCTCTCTTATTCCTTCTCCTTCTCTCTCTCTCTTATTCCTTCTCTCTCTCTTATTCCTTCTCCTTCTCTCTCTCTCTTATTCATTGTCTCTCTATTATTCCTTCTCTCTCTCTCTTATTCCTTCTCCTTCTCTCTCTCTCTCTCTTATTCCTTCTCTCTCTATTATTCCTTCTCTCTCTATTATTCCTTCTCTCGCTCTTATTCCTTCTCCTTCTCTCTCTCTCTTATTCCTTCTCTCTCTATTATTCCTTCTCTCTCTCTTATTCCTTTTCATCCTCTCTCTCTTATTCCTTCTCCTTCTCTCTCTCTCTTATTCCTTCTCTCTCTCTTATTCCTTCTCTCTCTCTTATTCCTTCTCCTTCTCTCTCTCTCTTATTCCTTCTCTCTCTATTATTCCTTCTCTCTCTATTATTCCTTCTCTCTCTCTTATTCCTTCTCTCTCTATTATTCCTTCTCTCTCTATTATTCCTTCTCCTTCTCTCTCTCTCTTATTCCTTCTCTCTCTCTTATTCCTTCTCCTTCTCTCTCTCTCTTATTCATTGTCTCTCTATTATTCCTTCTCTCTCTCTTATTCCTTCTCCTTCTCTCTCTCTCTCTCTTATTCCTTCTCTCTCTATTATTCCTTCTCTCTCTATTATTCCTTCTCTCGCTCTTATTCCTTCTCCTTCTCTCTCTCTCTTATTC
This sequence comes from Oncorhynchus mykiss, assembly GCF_013265735.2. Lineage (NCBI taxonomy): Eukaryota > Metazoa > Chordata > Actinopteri > Salmoniformes > Salmonidae > Oncorhynchus > Oncorhynchus mykiss. The sequence goes on from NC_048591.1 coordinate 32,409,151, forward strand.
CTTCTCTCTCTATTATTCCTTCTCTCTCTATTATTCCTTCTCTCTCTCTTATTCCTTCTCCTTCTCTCTCTCTCTTATTCCTTCTCTCTCTATTATTCCTTCTCTCTCTCTTATTCCTTTTCATCCTCTCTCTCTTATTCCTACTCCTTCTCTCTCCTGTATTCCTTCTCCTTCTCTCTCTCCCTTATTCCTTCTATCTCTCTTATTCCTTCTCTCTCTCTTTTATTCTTTCTCTCTTATTCCTTCTCTCTCACTCTCTCTCTCTCTCTCTCTCTCTCTCTCACACACACTCTCTGTTCTGCTGTAATGACATTAAGTAACAAAACAATTAGGGGCAGTAGAGACTAGTGTCAGTAATTAGCCTCAGACAGCTTCCTGCGAGACAGCCATGCTCACCCACAGAAATTACCTTGTCACAATGCTCATTTGGTTAGGTGGTGGGAGTCACGGTGTGTACGTGTGTGTACGTGTGTGTACGTGTGTGTGTGCATGTGTATCCTGTGAGTTAATGAGGGTAATGTAGGAATATCATAAGTAGATCTGACTAATTACATGTGACATTAGTTGCCTTAATGAAGCTGTTTTTGACCACACATTCATGACGCTATTTAAATGTTTTGCATCTACACTACCATTCAAAAGTTTGGGGTCACTTAGAAATGTCCTTGTTTTTGAAAGAAAATACTTTTTTTTTGTCAATTAAAATAACATTAAATTGATCAGAAATACAGTGTAAACATTGCTAATGTTGTAAATTACTATTGTAGCTGGAATTGGCAGATTTTTTATGGAATATCTACATATGCCCATTATTAGCAACCATCACTCCTGTGTTCCAATGGCACGTTGTGTTAGCTAATCCAAGTTTATCATTTTAAAAGGCTAATTGATCATTAGAAAACCCTTTGCAATTATGTTAGCACAGCTGTAACCTGTTGTTCTGATTAAAAAAGCAATAAAACTGACTCTAGATCTCGTACAACACAGTGTACTATTCCCTTCACAGAACAGCGCAAACGGACGCTACCCAGAATAGAAATGAGGAGCGGGAGGCCCCGGTGCACAACTGAGCAAGAGGACAAGTACACTAGTGTGTCTATTTTGAGAACCAGACGCCTCACAAGTCCTCAACTAGCAGCTTCATTAAATAGTACTCCCAAAACACCATTCTCAACATCAACAGTGAAGAGGTGACTCCGAGATGCTGGCCATCTAGGCAGAGTTCCTCTGTCCAGTGTCTGTGTTCTTTTGCCCATCTTAATATTTTATTTTTATAGGCGAGTCTGAGATATGGCTTTTTCTTTGCAACTCTGCCTAGAAGACCAGCATCCCGGAGTCGCCTCTTCACTGTTGACGTTGAGACTCTAATGTACTTGTCTTCTTGCTTAGTTGTGCACCGGGGCCTCCCACTCCTATTTCTATTCTGGTTAGAGCCAGTTTGCGCTGTTCTGTGAGGGGAGTAGTACACAGCGATGTATGAAACCCTCAGTTTCTTGGCAATTTCGTCATTTACAACATTAACAATGTATTAACAATATTTCGGATTGGTTTTATGTTATTAATAATGGACAAAAAATTGCTTTTCTTTCAAAAACAAGGACATTTCTAAGTGACCCCAAACTTTTAAACGGTAGTGTAGCTACAGTTAAGAAAATGTACTCCTGAGGTGCTGACCACACTCTACAACCACTGGAATTTTTATCTGACCCTGCTGGTCATCTATGAACGTTTGAACATCTTGAAGAACAATATGGCCTTAATGGCCATGTACTCTTATAATCTCCACCCGGCACAGCTAGAATAGGACTGGCCACTCCTCAGAGCCTGGCTCTCTCTAGGTTTCTTCCTAGGTTTTTGCCTTTCTAGGGAGTTTTTCCTAGCCACTGTACTTCTACGTCTACATTGGGTTTTAGGCTGGGTTTCTGTGTAGCACTTTGACATATGCTGATGTAAAAGGGGTTCATAAATACATTTGATGTTCCTGTATGTGTTTGTTAGTTCTTCTCTCTGATGTGTTCGTCTCTGTGTTCACAGGTGTCATCACTACCACGTCCAGGAAACTGGACAGGGAGCAACAGGCTGAGCATGTTTTAGAGGTAAGAGACACTCTGTCTGTGTGTGTGTGTGTGTGTGTGTGTGTGTGTGTGTGTGTGTGTGTGTGTGTGTGTGTGTGTGTGTGTGTGTGTGTGTGTGTGTGTGTGTGTGTGTGTGTGTGTGTGTCCGACACGTTTCTATGCATGTGATTGGCTGTCTGACGTGAATGCGCTGTCAGATGTTTCATGAAAATACAGTACAACTCTCAGTATCTCTCTCCAATTGTGGCGGACTGGAGCCAGACCTTTAGAACCCTGACAGAGAGAAGCCTCCTGTCCCAATCCACTCTGCTCTCTATCTCTTCCTCCACTCTCTCTGTCTCTCTATCACTCTCTATCTTTCTCTCTCCCCTTCTCTTTCTCTCCCCCTCTCTCTCTCTCTCTCTCTCTCTCTGTCTGTCTTTTTCTCTCACTCTCTGTTGATCTCTCTATATCCCTCTCTCTTCATACCTCCCTCTCTGACTTCCTGGTCTCAGTAGAGTGTGCATTAGAGAGGCAGGTCTAGTGTAATTGAGTCAGTACGAGGAGTGGAGCAGGAAATGGAGTTTGTGTGTTGGGTTCCATTATGAGCTTATTGGAGTGCCGTATCTTGACTAAGGGTGGCAGATTGGAGGTAAATGATGTTGCTGCTGCCAGAGTCCTGAATCATGAGCCTCTGTGTGGGAAGTGTATGTGTGTGTGTGTGTGTGTGTGTGTGTGTGTGTGTGTGTGTGTGTGTGTGTGTGTGTGTGTGTGTGTGTGTGTGTGTGTATTGATTGTTTCTCAGTGAAATGCTGGTGTATGTTTTGATGCAAGTTGGTTATTTTTGCCACACTGCAGTATACTTCAGATATGGTCTGTGACGGGGAGAATATGTGATGAGGAAACAGATCAATGGACACATTACATCCATTAAATCCTCAACGTAATGAAGCCTTTATGTTTTATGTTAGTTGACGGTCGGTAACATCTCTTCTCCCACCTCCCTATATAGTCTAATAATGCTGTGCTGTGAGAGAAAGCAAACATCTTCAGCCATCTCCCTACCTCTCTGACCTCTGTCTATCTGTCCGTCTGTCTGTCAGCCATTCCTATCTTCCTACCTCTCTGTCCTCTGCCTATCTGTCCGTCTGTCTGCCAGCCATTCCTATCTCCCTACCTCTCTGTCCTCTGCCTATCTGTCCGTCTGTCTGCCAGCCATTCCTATCTTCCTACTTCTCTGTCCTCTGCCTATCTGTCCGTCTGTCTGCCAGCCATTCCTATCTCCCTACCTCTCTGTCCTCTGCCTATCTGTCCGTCTGTCTGCCAGCCATTCCTATCTTCCTACTTCTCTGTCCTCTGCCTATCTGTCCGTCTGTCTGCCAGCCATTCCTATCTTCCTACCTCTCTGTCCTATGCTTGGCTGTCTGTCCGTTGGTCTGCTAGCCATTCCTATCTTCCTACCTCTCTGTCCTATGCTTGGCTGTCTGTCTGTCCGTTGGTCTGCTAGCCATTCCCTCACTCCATTCCACATATAGTTTAGCTACAGACTTAAAACGGTGCGGCAGGGCAGAAAGTCTTATTTCCTCTCCATGCCAACTCTCCAAACAGTAAACAGTGGTGTGATTTAGACCGGTCATAGAAATCCATATTCATTTACACAGATGCCATGCCAGATCAATGAAGAATAAACAGACGGAGAATGACTATGATTTTGTTGTCCCATGCTGTGAAGTCTTATCGATATCTACAGAGTTTAACCTAAATGTTAATGGCTCACATTTGTTTCATAGGTTTGGTGCAGAGCTTTATATTGATGTGATTTGTACTGTACATCCGGTCAGATTTAGCAGGGGTTTATAGATCAAAGTTAGCACGTAGCCTGTTAGCATGGAATGTGTTAGCTTACAATGTTGCAGTTAGGCCTGTACAAAGAACCTGCTGTTGTTTCTTCTAAAGGGAATAAAACAGATTTTACCATACATATATTATTCCTTCTCCTTTTGTTTGATCTTCTATGCTTAACTTTCTGTGGAAAGAACAGGTGAAGAGTTTATTTCCAAAACTCTTTAAGCATCAATCTTTTTTATTTTTTTATGACCAATTTCAATCTTGTCTCAACGCTGCAACTCGCCAACGGCTCGGGCGAGGCGAGGGTTGAGCATGACCCGCCAAACACCCGCCCGCTGGTTCCACCAACGTGTCAGATGAAGCACAGTTCAACTGAAGTCAGCCTGCAGGCACCTGGCCCACCACAAGGAGTCGCTAGAGCGCAATGAACCAAGTAAAGCCCCCCCGGCCAAACCCTCCCCTAACCCGGTCACGACACAGCCGGGGATCGAACTCGGGTATTTAGTGTTGCCTCAAGCACGGCGATGCAGTGCCTTAGACCGCTGCGCCACTCAGGAGGCCCACATTTGTGTTTTTTTGTAAATTATTGCATGTGGTTACATTCATGGATGTGTAAAATATTATTTTTCTCAGATTTTTAATTAACATATTTTAGCTATGTATTAAAATGTTTTTTGTTTTTTTTAAACACTGCATATCATATTTTCCATTGTTTATTTGGAATGGATTGTATATGGATTGTATAATGTTTTGACTGTGATATGTAGTCCTCTCACCTAGGTATCTTAAGATGAATGCACCCACTGTAATTCGATCTGGACAAGAGCATCTACTAAATCTGTGGTTCCCAAACTGTTTGACAGGGCGGAACTCAGTCTGGAACCTACTCTTGAAAGTTGTAGTAGTAGAATGCACAGGGTGCAATTTCGAAATTGGGGAGTGCATCATCAGTGACTGTATGTACATATCGCAACCAGAAGCCATGGAATACAGGCAACATCCGCATCAAGCTGCCACTTTCAAGGAGCGGGACACTAATCTGTACCGCTGTAAGAAATCCCACTATGCCCTCAGACGAACCATCAAACAAGCAAAGCGCGAATACAGGATTAAGATTGAATCCTACTCCACCGGCTCCAATGTTAGTCGGATGTGGCAAGGCTTGAAAACTATTACGGACTACAAAGAGAAACACAGACGCGAGCTGCCCAGTAACGCAAGCCTACCAGCTAAATGCATTTTATGCTCGTTTCGAGGCAATCCATACTGAAGCATGCATGAGAGAACCAGCTGTGCTGGATGACTGTGATAACGCTCTCGGTAGCCGATGTGAGCAAGACCTTTAGACAGGTCAAGATTCACAAAGCCATGGGGCCCGATGGATTACCAGGACGTGTACTCAAAGCATGCGCGGACCAACTGGCAAGTGTCTTTACATACATTTTCAACCTCCCCCTGACTGAGTCTGTAATACCTACATGTATCAAGCAGACCATCATAGTCCATGTGCCCAAGGAAGCGAAGGTAACCTGCCTAAATGATTACCGCCCTGTAGCACTCACATCGGTAGCCATGAAGTGCTTTGAAAGGCTGATCATGGCTCACATCAACAGCATCCTCCCAGATACCCTAGACCCACTCCAATTCGCGTACCACACCAACAGATCCACAGATGATGCAATATCAATCGAACTCCACACTGCCCTTTCCCACCTGGAGAAAAGGAACACCTATGTGAGATTGCTGTTCATTGACTACAGCTCAGCGTTCAACACCATAGTGCCCACAAAGCTCATCACTAAGCTAAGGATCATGGGACTAAACACCAATGTTTAAGTTCCTTGCTCAGAACATATAAAAGCTGATACTCCCATCTCAAATACACCCCCTCCTGGACAAGCTCAGAAAAGACAGTGAACATCTTAGGTCATATACTAGGTCAAGATAAGGGCAACCTCAGAGGGGACATACAATGGTTCCAGACACTGCCATACTCCTCCCCCCAATGACAAAGGTAGGGAGTGACTGGTGTGCAGACATTGTGGAGCCCTTCACATGGTTTAACAGATACCCTCACATATGAAGACAATCCTGACCTCTCCCCTCTCTGGGCCCAAGGTGACTAAGCCTGAGCTAAGAAGGGATAACTGCAACTGCCAACAGTATTATCCAAAAGAAAACATCCTAATGACAAATATCTCACATAAGCATTATTATGTAAATAAAACATCTTATTTATCAATGTTACCTAACTAATTCTGATTCTGCTACGACAGAAGTCATAAACAGTGCAGTGAATCAAGAATTGCTAAGAGCTGCTGGCAAACGCAGTAAAGTTTGAATGAATGCTTTCGAGCCTGCTGCTGCCTACCACCGCTCAGTCAGACTGCTCTATCAAATCTCAAATCATAGACTTAATTATAATATAATAAACACAGAAATATGAGCCTTTGGTTAATAAATGGTTAAATCCTTTCATTTCGAAAACAAAACTTTTATTCTTTCAGTGAAATACAGAACCAAGAAACCAAGTCTAAATATTGCTGTTACATTGCACAACCTTCAATGTTATGTCATAATTATGTAACATTCTGGCAAATTATTTTGCAACGTGCCAGGCGGCCCAAACTGTTGCATATACCAAGACTCTGCGTGCAATAAACACAAGAGAACTGACACAATTTCCCTAGTTAATATTGCCTGCAAACATGAATTTCTTTTAACTAAATATGCAGGTTTAAAAATATATACTTCTGTGTATTGATTTTGCCAAAGGCATTGATGTTAATGGTTAGGTACATTCGTGCAACGATTGTGCTTTTGTTAAATCATCACCCGTTTGGCGAAGTAGGCTATGATTTGATGATAAAATAACAGGCACCGCAAGCTAGTTAACCTAGTAATGTCATCAACATGTGTAGTTAACTAGTGATTATGTGAAGATTGATTGTTTTTTATAAGATAAGTTTAATGCTAGCTAGCAACTTACCTTGGCTCCATGCTGCACTCCTTCTGGCCACCCTACCATAAAGGCCTGATTGGTGCCGAGATGGTTATCCTTCTGGAAGGTTCTCCCATCTCCACAGAAGAACTCTGGCACTCAATCAGAGTGACCATCGGGTTCTTGGTCACCTCCTTGACCAAGGCCCTTCTCCCCCGATTTCTCAGTTTGGTCGGGCGGCCAGCTCTAGAAAGAATCTTGGTAGTTCCAAACATCTTCCATTTAAGAATGATTGAGGCCCCTGTGTTGGGGACCTTCAATGCTGCAGACATTTCTTGGTACCCTTCCCCAGATCTGTGCCTCGACACGATCCTGTCTCTGAGCTTTTTGGACAATTCCTTCGACCTCTTGGCTTGGTTTATGCTCTGACATGCACTGTCAAATGTGGGACGTTATTTAGACAGGTGTGTGCCTTTCCAAATCATGTCCAATAAATTGAATCAAGTTGTAGAAACATTTCAAGGAATATCAATGGAAACAGGATGCACCTGAGCTCATGTGAGTCTCATAGCAAGGGATACTTATGTACATAAAGTACCAATAAGGCACCAAAGCAAAAAACAGTTTTTGCTTTGTCATTGTGGGGTATGGGTGTGATTCATGAGGATTTTAAAAAACAAACCATTTTAGAACAGGGCTGTAACGTAACAAAATGTGGAAATAGTCAAGGAGGGTCTGTATACTTTCTGAATGCACTGTATATATGGATATTGATGTCACAAATGTATCATTTGTACAGTTATTTATAAATGTATATATATGTGTTACATTTGACTGTGTAAAACCTAGTAGTACTACTTATTTCTCTGAGAATGAGGTGGTACTGTAACGACCGACACCAGAGATGTGAAGCAGATAGAGGGAGTCTACATTTAATAAGGAACAGACATGAAACAAGACAGGCACAGCGTCAGCACACGGGCAAAACAACCACATTCGGCAATTAATGCAGCAGCGGAGAACAGAGATGGGGAACTGACTAATATAGGGGAGGTAATGAACAGGCGATCGAGTCCAGGTGAGTCCAATAATCGCTGATGCGAGTGACGGGAGAAGGTAGTTTTGCGTAATGATGGTGGCAGGAGTGTGTAATGCTGTGGAGCCTGGCACCTTTGACCACCAGGGAGGGGGAGTGGGAGCAGGCGTGACAGATACATAGCATTTTGCATAAAAAACATGGTTATTTGTCACTCTGAAATGAAACCATCAAGTGATAGATTTCAAACAAATACATGTTTGTCATTGAACAATCCCATGCCATGATTAGATAGTGAAAAAAACACACTAATCTCTTTCATAAGGTCTTCAAACAATAAAGCTAATTTACCAACATTTCTGAAAATGTATATACGTATAGCGTTTTGGAAAGAAACTCTTCGGGTGCGGACTCTTAGTAGATCTGCCCCAATGTACAGACATAAGATCTTAATTTGAGCCAGTTTGCTACAGCAGGAAAATAATCCTGCAGCAAAAGGAAATGTGAATTATTGTTGTTAATGGACGGAATTGATCCAGGCTGTATCACATCCGGCCGTGATTGGGAGTCCCATAGGGCGGCGCACAATTGGCTCAGCGTCATCTGGGTTTGGCCGGTGTAAGCCGTCATTGTAAATAATCATGTGTTCTTAACTGACTTGCCTAATTAAATAAATAAAAATAACAATAAATAAAATTGATAGATCTTAAACCTCAAATAGACTACACATTTTAAATATCCTGCATAGTTCTCCTGCAACAGGGTACTCAAATTAAGATCCAAAATAAGGGCAGATGTTTATTGGCAATGGTTAAATGCTCCTGATGAGATGTGTATGCCAAGTTCTGCATGGACCAGAATGGATTTTTCACTTGAACAGATAAAGCACAAACACACACACACTTGAACATGCACGCACAGTGTCAAAACCCCCATTCAGCATGGCGGAAGAGAAAAGTGTTGCATCTGAGATCAAATGCCTGAGACAAAAGCTTGAGTGATATTGGGGAAGAAATGCCTGCTGCCAGCATCTGCAAGAAGGTCAAATGCACAGGATGTGTGGGAGTGTGTGTGTGTGTGTGATGTGTGTGTGTGTGTGTGTGTGTGTGTGTGTGTGTGTGTGTGTGTGTGTGTGTGTGTGTGTGTGTGTGTGTGTGTGTGTGTGTGTGTGTGTGTGTGTGTGTGTGTGTGTGTGTGTGTGTGTGAGAGAGAGAGAGAGGGAGAGTGTGTGAGTCTGTTCCTAGTAGAGTCGTGTGTTTCCAGAAAGGTAGTGTGTTTCTAGTAGTGTGTTTCTAGTAGGGTGGTGTGTTTCTAGTAGTGTTTTTCTAGTAGTGTGTTTCTAGTAGGGTAGTGTGTTTCTAGTAGTGTGTTTCTAGTAGTGTGTTTCTAGTAGGGTAGTGTGTTTCTAGTGTGTTTCTAGTAGTGTGTTTCTAGTAGTGTGTTTCTAGTAGTGTGTTTCTAGTAAGGTGGTGTGTTTCTAGTAGTGTGTTTCTAGTAAGGTGGTGTGTTTCTAGTAGTGTGTTTCTAGTAGTGTGTTTCTAGTAGGGTAGTGTGTTTCTAGTAATGTGTTTCTAGTAGTGTGTTTCTAGTAGTGTGTTTCTAGTAGGGTGGTGTGTTTCTAGTAGTGTGTTTCTAGTAGTGTGTTTCTAGTAGGGTAGTGTGTTTCTAGTAGTGTGTTTCTAGTAGTGTGTTTCTAGTAGAGTGGTGTGTTTCTAGTAGTGTGTTTCTAGTAGTGTGTCTCTAGTAGTGTGTTTCTAGTAGGGTAGTGTGTTTCTAGTAGTGTGTTTGTAGTAGGGTAGTGTGTTTGTAGTAGGGTAGTGTCTTTCTAGTAGGGTAGTGTGTTTGTAGTAGGCTAGTGTGTTTCTAGTAGGGGTGTGTGTTTCTAGTAGTGTGTTTCTAGTAGTGTGTTTCTAGTAGTGTATTTCTAGTAGTGTGTTTCTAGTAGTGTGTTTCTAGTAGTGTGATTCTAGTAGTGTATTTCTAGTAGTGTGTTTCTAGTAGTGTGATTCTAGTATTGTATTTCTAGTAGTGCGTTTCTAGTAGTGTGTTTCTAGTAGTGTTATTCTAGTAGGGTGGTGTGTTTCTAGTAGTGTGATTCTAGTATTGTATTTCTAGTAGTGTGTTTCTAGTAGTGTGTTTCTAGTAGTGTGATTCTAGTAGGGTAGTGTGTTTCTAGTAGTGTGTTTCTAGTAGGGTAGTGTGTTTCTAGTAGGGTAGTGTGTTTCTAGTAGTGTGTTTCTAGTAGTGTATTTCTAGTAGTGTGTTTCTAGTAGTGTGTTTCTAGTAGTGTGATTCTAGTAGGGTAGTGTGTTTCTAGTAGTGTGTTTCTAGTAGTGTGTTTCTAGTAGTGTGATTCTAGTAGGGTAGTGTGTTTCTAGTAGGGTAGTGTATTTCTAGTAGTGTGTTTCTAGTAGTGTAGTGTGTTTCTAGTAGGGTAGTGTGTTTCTAGTAGTGTGTTTCTAGTAGTGTATTTCTAGTAGTGTGTTTCCAGTAGTGTGTTTCTAGTAGTGTGATTCTAGTAGGGTAGTGTGTTTCTAGCAGTGTGTTTCTAGTAGTGTGTTTCTAGTAGTGTGTTTCTAGTAGTGTGATTCTAGTAGGGTGGTGTGTTTCTAGTATTGTGTTTCTAGTATTGTGATTCTAGTATTGTATTTCTAGTAGTGTGTTTCTAGTAGTGTGATTCTAGTAGGGTAGTGTGTTTCTAGTAGTGTGTTTCTACTAGTGTATTTCTAGTAGTGTATTTCTAGTAGTGTGATTCTAGTAGGGTAGTGTGTTTCTAGTAGTGTGTTTCTAGTAGGGTAGTGTGTTTCTAGTAGGGTAGTGTGTTTCTAGTAGTGTGTTTCTAGTAGTGTATTTCTAGTAGTGTGTTTCTAGTAGTGTGTTTCTAGTAGTGTGATTCTAGTAGTGTATTTCTAGTAGTGTGATTCTAGTAGTGTGATTCTAGTATTGTATTTCTAGTAGTGTGTTTCTAGTAGTGTGTTTCTAGTAGTGTGATTCTAGTAGTGTGTTTCTAGTAGGGTAGTGTGTTTGTAGTAGGGTAGTGTCTTTCTAGTAGGGTAGTGTGTTTGTAGTAGGGTAGTGTGTTTCTAGTAGGGGTGTGTGTTTCTAGTATTGTGTTTCTAGTAGTGTGTTTCTAGCAGTGTGTTTCTAGTAGGGTAGTGTGTTTCTAGTAGGGTAGTGTGTTTTTAGTAGTGTGTTTCTAGTAGTGTATTTCTAGTAGTGTGTTTCTAGTAGTGTGTTTCTAGTAGTGTGATTCTAGTAGTGTATTTCTAGTAGTGTGTTTCTAGTAGTGTGATTCTAGTATTGTATTTCTAGTAGTGCGTTTCTAGTAGTGTGTTTCTAGTAGTGTTATTCTAGTAGGGTGGTGTGTTTCTAGTAGTGTGATTCTAGTATTGTATTTCTAGTAGTGTGTTTCCAGTAGTGTGTTTCTAGTAGTGTGATTCTAGTAGGGTAGTGTGTTTCTAGTAGTGTGTTTCTAGTAGTGTGTTTCTAGTAGTGTGTTTCTAGTAGTGTGATTCTAGTAGGGTAGTGTGTTTCTAGTAGGGTAGTGTTTCTAGTAGTGTGTTTCTAGTAGGGTAGTGTGTTTCTAGTAGGGTAGTGTGTTTCTAGTAGTGTGTTTCTAGTAGTGTGTTTCTAGTAGTGTGTTTCTAGTAGTGTGATTCTAGTAGGGTAGTGTGTTTCTAGTAGGGTAGTGTGTTTCTAGTAGTGTGTTTCTAGTAGTGTAGTGTGTTTCTAGTAGGGTAGTGTGTTTCTAGTAGTGTATTTCTAGTAGTGTGTTTCTAGTAGTGTGTTTCTAGTAGTGTGATTCTAGTATTGTATTTCTAGTAGTGTGTTTCTAGTAGTGTGTTTCTAGTAGTGTGATTCTAGTAGGGTGGTGTGTTTCTAGTAGTGTGTTTCTAGTATTGTGATTCTAGTATTGTATTTCTAGTAGTGTGTTTCTAGTAGTGTGATTCTAGTAGGGTAGTGTGTTTCTAGTAGTGTGTTTCTAGTAGTGTGTTTCTAGTAGTGTATTTATAGTAGTGTGATTCTAGTAGGGTAGTGTGTTTCTAGTAGGGTAGTGTGTTTCTAGTAGGGTAGTGTGTTTCTAGTAGGGTAGTGTGTTTCTAGTAGTGTGTTTCTAGTAGTGTATTTCTAGTAGTGTGTTTCTAGTAGTGTGTTTCTAGTAGTGTGATTCTAGTAGTGTATTTCTAGTAGTGTGATTCTAGTAGTGTGATTCTAGTATTGTATTTCTAGTAGTGTGTTTCTAGTAGTGTGTTTCTAGTAGTGTGCTTCTAGTAGGGTAGTGTGTTTCTAGTAGTGTGTTTCTAGTAGTGTGTTTCTAGTAGTGTATTTCTAGTAGTGTGATTCTAGTAGGGTAGTGTGTTTCTAGTAGGGTAGTGTGTTTCTAGTAGGGTAGTGTGTTTCTAGTAGTGTGTTTCTAGTAGTGTGTTTCTAGTAGGGTGGTGTGTTTCTAGTAGTGTTTTTCTAGTAGTGTGATTCTAGTAGGGTAGTGTGTTTCTAGTAGTGTGATTCTAGTAGGGTAGTGTGTTTCTAGTAGTGTGTTTCTAGTTGTGTGATTCTAGTAGGGTGTTTCTAGTAGGGTAGTGTGTTTCTAGTAGTGTGTTTCTAGTAGGGTAGTGCGTTTCTAGTAGTGTGTTTCTAGTAGTGTAGTGTGTTTCTAGTAGTGTGTTTCTAGTAGGGTGGGGGTTTCTAGTAGTGTGTTTCTAGTAGTGTGATTCTAGTAGTGTAGTGTGTTTCTAGTAGTGTGATTCTAGTAGGGTAGTGTGTTTCTAGTAGTGTGTTTCTAGTAGTGTGTTTCTCGTAGGGTAGTGTGATTCTAGTAGGGTAGTGTGTTTGTAGTAGGGTAGTGTGTTTCTAGTAGTGTATTTCTAGTAGGGTAGTTTGTTTCTAGTAGTGTGTTTCTCGTAGGGTAGTGTGATTCTAGTAGGGTAGTGTGTTTGTAGTAGGGTAGTGTGTTTGTAGTAGGGTAGTGTGTTTCTAGTAGGGTAGTCTGTTTCTAGTAGGGTAGTGTGTTTGTAGTAGGGTAGTGTGTTTCTAGTAGAGTAGTGTGTTTGTTGTAGTGTGTTTGTAGTAGGGTTGTGTGTTTGTAGTAGGGTAGTGTTTTTCTAGTAGGGTAGTCTATTTGTAGTAGGGTAGTCTGTTTCTAGTAGGGTAGTCTGTTTGTATTAGGTTAGGGTGTTTGTAGTAGGGAAGTGTGTTTCTAGTAGGGTGGTGTGTTTCTAGTAGGGTGGTGTGTTTCTAGTAGTGTGTTTCTAATAGGGTGGTGAGTTTGTTGTAGTGTGTTTGTAGTAGGGTGGTGTGTTTCTAGTAGGGTGGTGTGTTTGTTGTAGTGTGTTTGTAGTAGGGTAGTGTGTTTGTAGTAGGGTAGTGTGTTTCTAGTAGGGTGGTGTGTTTCTCGTAGGGTAGGGTGTCTCTAGTAGTGTGTTTCTCGTAGGGTAGGGTGTCTCTAGTAGTGTGTTTCTAGTAGTGTGATTCTAGTCGGGTAGTGTGTCTCTCGTAGTGTGTTTCTAGTAGGGTAGTGTGTTTCTCGTAGGGTAGGGTGTTTCTAGTAGGGTAGGGTGTTTCTAGTAGGGTAGTGTGTTTCTAGTAGGGTGGTGTGTTTCTAGTAGTGTGATTCTAGTAGGGTAGTGTGTCTCTAGTAGTGTGTTTCTAGTAGGGTAGTGTGTTTCTAGTAGGGTAGTGTGTTTCTAGTAGGGTGGTGAGTTTATTGTAGTTTGTTTGTATTAGGGGAGCGTGTTTGTATTAGGGTACGGTGTTTGTAGTAGGGTAGGGTGTTTCTAGTAGGGTGGTGTGTTTCTAGTAGGGTGGTGAGTTTGTTGTAGTGTGTTTGTATTAGGGTAGGGTGTTTGTAGTAGGGTGGTGTTTTTCCAGTAAGGTGGTGTGTTTCTAGTAGGATAATGTGTTTGTAACAACATCTTCACACTCGTCTATGAAAGTTTCTCTTGTTTTCCACGTCTCAGGGTGACTTCACCAACTTTCATTCTTATCAGAGAGGGAGAGAAAAGCAAGACAGCGAGAAAACAAAGGAGTGAGAAAACAAAGGAGTGGAGCCTGTCAAACCATCTCTCATAAAAGTTGTACTGTAACTTCAGCTTCAGTGAGATAAGCATTTTTCCGCTCTAGACTCCAACTCTTTAGCTATTTTGTCCAAAACATGTTGTGTTGTTGTTGCTTTGTGGTTCTAGATGAGGCCTTTCTGGCACTACTGTCAATGAGTACGTTTAGATGCACATTAATACTTCAATATTAAGCGGATGATCGCAGTAGGCAGATTGTGCAATAGTCATGTTAACACCTTACTCAGGGTGCTGGGTTCGATTTTTACGGGGGACCAGTATGATTGAAAATGTATGCATTCCCTACTGTAAGTCGCTCTGGATAAGAGCGTCTGCTAAATGAATCAAATAAATGTAAGTGAGTTCGGAACAATGGAATGTATATGTCTTAGAATTAGTTTTTACGTGCCAACTTTATATGTCTGAACTCAGAATCAAATATGCTTACCGAAAATAACATGGACGCAGTGGTCTAAGGCACTGCATCGCAGTGCTAGCTGTGCCAATAGAGATCCTGGTTCGAGTCCAGGCTCCATCGCAGCCGGCCTTTACCAGCAGACCCATGGGGCGGCGCACAATCTGCCAAGCGTCGTCCGGGTTAGGGCAGGGTTTGGCCACTAGGGACATTCTTGTGCCATCGCTCCAGTAGAAGGCCAGGCGCTATGCGCGCTGACATGGTCGCCAGGTGTACGGCTGGCTTCCGGGTTAAGCGAGCAGTTGTGTTTCGGAGGACGCACAGCTCTTGACCTTCGCCTCTCCCAAGTCCGTACGGGAGTTGCAGCGATGAGACAAGACTGTAACTACCAATTGGACACCACAAAATTGGTGTTGTGTCTTGGCTATCAATAATGCGATGACTATTGTTTTATCAAATCAATTAATAATGTTTAATTATTATTGTGATTAAATTACTCATGTAACAATTATTTAAATAGTAAGTAGAAAAAGTTTGTTAAATGAGTTACCGTTTTCCAAATTAACTCTAAAGATAGAAATATCTCTTACATTTCAGTCATCAATCAATTGTTATCTTCTATCAGTTTCATTCTGAATGTCACAAAATCCTTGGATATCTGCACGAACCATAGCATAAATGATGAATCAGCTATATACAAATTGTCTTAATTATTTATTTACCAACTAACTAAATAATCACACAGAATTACATAAACACACAAACAGAATAGCTTAAACATTGAGTACTACATAATGCAATGAAAAGTCCCTAGTGGACTAAACCAATATGACGACTTGTTACACAAAATGAAAAGGGAGGTTCATGTAAGAAAGGGCGGGAGAAAAGACAAAGGACTTCATTATCGTACACACAGCTGATAACTATGCTTATGGAAATGCTAATACTTTACACAAGAATGGCCGCTCATTCGAAAATAATTGCAATGTACATATTTATGATTGTATGCCTTTTGTTGTCTCTCTGTTGAAATCGCTGGTCCGTCTGCTGGAGAGTCAGTTGATAGAAAGTATTTTGTTGTCTCTCTGTTGAAATCGCTGGTCCGTCTGCTGGAGAGTCAGTCGATACAAAGTCTCTGGTTGTGTTCCCCAGAAGTCATAATGTTTTTCGGGGTTGTAGCTTGTCTGCTGTTACAATGGTTATGTCAGGCGTACCAATGGTCTTTTGATAAGGAAATGTTCTTTGGAATGGATCTTTCAGAGTACCATTCGGTCGTTCGATAGGGAAATGTCTTTAGAATGGATCTTTCAGAGTACCATTCGGCAGTTCGATAGGGAAATGTTATTTTCTCGTCTTCGGTCGAGTTTCCTAGACTATTTTACATATACAGCTGCAGACTGTGAATGTGTAGTCATTAGTTTTGAAGATTTCTTAACCATTCATGAAGTGTGGACTGCGTCCTCATGTCTTCTGGTCTTATTTCAATTTTGTCAGGAGTGCTATTTAATGTCTGTGCTCACGTGGGCGTGATTAGGATATGAAAAACAATTATCTCATTTAGAAGGCTAACATTACATCTTCTCACAAATAGTTTCATGTTTAATCATATCAGTTTCCCAACATTTGGATGTGAATCTGATCACTGGGATATGTACACATTCAGAGAAACAGTTGTGTTGTTTTACTGTCCTTCATGGGATCCCAAAACACAACTGATCCCACAAAATTGTCCTTTACGTGCCCACGGACAACTCCAACCACTCGGACTACAGAAATATTGTTTCATTATTCAACCTTTTCATGTTACCGTTTTGGCGGAAGGAATCTCCTTGTAACAAAGAGGTTTCTTCCCCCTCAATCCTGCCAAACCCAACGTTTCCACACTCTATTTACGACCGGTCATAAAACTGTTTGGGATTGAGAGGGGGGAATCTGGCGCTTATACTCTTCACCCAACAGGGAAGTCATGACATTGAGGAGAAAAAGGGTGGTAGAAGGTTTATTTTGATTGGTGATTTTCTGCATTTATCAGAGTGCCATCAGGGAGCCTGATTTCAGATGTTTCCATGTAAACAGGATTATTAGGGAAATCGTTCTTCTATTATATTAATCTGATGATCCACAATAATCACATTATTGTGTGCATACTCAGTGGCACACAGACAAGCATCGTCTGCCTTTGGTGTTTCCAACAGCTGGCATTCTTTATTCCCCACCCACCCATGCTACTCTCTACTCAAACCTACAGTACTACAGTGCCCAATCAGTCCTTATGAAACGCTCCTCTCAATCGTTTCTCCTCATCAGTCTTATCCCAACCACTTCAATTGTCTGTTTCATGTTAACATATTAATAATACACTGATAGTTCAATGGCTGTAGGGTCTTCTTTAATAATGCATGTGTATAATCAGTGGATATAGCTCAGTGTAAACAATATATTAGCATGTTTTAGCTGCATTAGCGTATGTTCAGTGTATGCTAGCTTGTCTGTGCTGTCTTTGTGCTGCAGTGCTGTGCTGCTGTATGTTGTTGGTAGGCCGGACACGCGTACCTGTCTAATGTATTCCCCAAGCTCTTCTGTCTCTCTTTCATTCTGTTTCTCTCTCAGGTTCTCTCTCCTCTCTCTCTCTCTGATGAATGGAGAGCTGTTAATGTTGACCTTTAGTGTACATTGTTGTCCTGTGAGGTGTTGGCCACCAGTTGCTTGTTCACCCTATTCCCTCTGTCTCTACCTCTCTCTCACTGTGCTGAACAGAGTAGGTTACATTCACTCACAGAGGGGTCAACCGCCACAGGCTTGGAGTCCTTCATTCCTCCTTCTTCCTCTCTTCTTCCCTTATGCTGTCATTTATGTTCCTTTCACACACCCCTGTTGTCTTTCTGAGCCACCTCCCTCCTCCCCCCTCTCCTTATCTCCCTCCCCTCTCTCTCTCTCCAACTACTACCCCTCCACCACCCCCCTCTCCCTATCTCCCTCCCTCTCTCTCTTCCACTACTACCCCTCCACCACCCCCCTCTCCCTATCTCCCTCCCTCTCTCTCTCCCACTACTACCCCTCCACCACCCCCCTCTCCCTATCTCCCTCTCTCTCTCTCTCTCCCACTACTAACCCTCCACCACCCCTCTCTCTCTCTCTCTCTCTCTCTCTCTCTCTCTCTCTCTCCCTCTCTCTCTCTCTCTCTCTCTCTCTCTCTCTCTTTCTTTCGTTCTGTGTGCATCTCTCTCTGTCTCTCTGTCTCTTTCTCTCTCTGTCTGTAATTGATTAATTTCTCTCCATATATCTATGGCACCCCCTCACTGTGTCATTTAGAAAATGACAGATGGACTTTTTAAATGAACCCAATAATAAGTACTTGGGAAATTAATTGTAGCTTGGATTGATGGCTGCTAGCGACGTCCTTTATCTCCCCCCGAAAATGAATATAAATGTATTTTATGGACGGGACGGTGGATTTCATCTCTCATTGGCTAACTCATCCTCTGGCCCCTTCCCATTTTGCATTTATCTACAAGAGGCTCTTCGTCATGGTGGAAGTAGGAGCAGAGCCAGAACATAGGAAAGAAGATACAGTACAAGGCAAAGCGATCCCCACTTTGGAAATATGACAATGTGTTCCAGTTGTCAGACAAATACAGGACAGAATGAGTGACTGTTAAAATGAATTTAGATGGGGAAGAATCTGATGTGAATCTGAACAAATGTCCTGTTTTTTTTCTCTCTGTTGTGTGTGTGTGTTTACACGTGTAAATGGTTATGTGTGTGTGTGTCTGTATGTGTTTTTTTGTCTGTTCATCTGTGTGTGCGTACGTATGTCTATGTTTGTCCCTGTCTCTGTGCGTGTGTGTGTGTGTCTGTCTGCGGTTGCGTGTGTGTGGATTCGCAGGTCACAGTGTCAGATGGCGGTCCCAGCCCAAAACACTCCACGTTGTGGGTGATCGTCCACGTGCTTGATGAGAATGACAACAAGCCCACGTTCCCAGAGAAGGTATACCAGATCAAGCTACCAGAGAGGGACAGGAGGAAGAGAGGAGAGTCTATCTACAGAGCCTTTGCCTACGACAGGGATGAAGGGGTTAACGCTGACCTCTCCTACAGCATCGTCGACGGCAACGAGGACGGCAAGTTCTTCATCGACCCCAAGACGGCGGTGGTGTCGTCACGGAAGCAGTTCACTGCCGGGAGCTACGACATCCTCACTGTATGTGACCTTTGAACTTCCTAACCAGCTACCATTCTCTTTGTCTTGTTCTACCCTCTTTGTCTCTCCCACTCTCTCTCCCCCCATCTCTCTCTTCTCTCTTTTATCTTGTTCTCTTCTATCTTTCACTTAGACAAATATAAAATATCTTCAAATGTTCCTTTTTGTGAAGTAGGCTATATGAACTAAGAACTCTCAATGTATTTCATGATGTTTTCTGCTACACTACAGTATATCACTCTGTCTATAATGCGTCTGTGGCTCCTTTGGCGTTCCTCTTGCCATTCTAGATATTTCTCACCACTCTCACCATCTCTGTGACGAATGAACATTCATGTGAAAATCTATCACCTCCCTTCCATTTCTCTGATCCTTGTTCTCTCTTTCTGTCTGTAATGCTCTCTTTCTCCAAAACTTTACCTCGTTCTCTCCTCCTTGTCTTCTTTCCTCCCCGTTCCCAGATCAAAGCCACAGATAATGGCCGGCCCCAGAAGTGGTCGACGGCCCGCCTGCACATCGAGTGGATCCGTAAGCCCTCGGCCTCAGTAGCCCCCCTGCTGTTCGACGAGCAGTACTACAACTTCACCGTCATGGAGAGTGACAAGGTGGCCGAGATAGTGGGTGTGGTCTCCATGCAAAAGAGCTCCAACCCCCTCTGGTTTGACATCACAGGTAAGGCACTGCCCAGAGGCTGGGGCTGGTGGAGGGTTTGTCAGGGGGAGTGATGTATCTGATTGGCTGGGGTGGCTGTCAGTCAGGTAGGTTATGTACCATTATTGGTGCATGGTGTTTGGGCTGACGGTTTGGTTTGGTTTGATGTGCGTGTTTGTGCGTGAGGCCCAGCTCAGGTACTGTGACCTCACTGCATGTTCTGTTGCCAGCGTGTCTCTCTCTCTCCTCTGCCATCCCACGGTCACCATGGCGATTTTAGCACACACCACCGGCTGTAAAGGTCTGTAAGTCAGCGGAGAAGCAATTGAGATGTCTCGAAGTCCCTGCCAGATATTCTGGGAACTCTAATGGAGAGAAATGCCATGTGCTTAAAGGGGTTAAATCACTCTCTTTTGAAGATTGACAACATTGACAAACTTACATTTTGAAATGAACTACCCCTTTAAAGTGCTTAAATATTCATGCTGTTTTTTTTACCATAAGGATTAAGCTTATTATATCAACTACAGCTGCTAAGAAATTTGTCTTTGACATGCTGATTTCAGACACAATTTACTGTCTTATTCTCATGGTAAAGAATGTTGAGTAAGATCAGTGGAATGTCCCTTTAAGAGGCTTGAAATGCCAATGACATGCCACACTTACAAGTATTTCATTAATTTGAAACCTTTTTGAACTTTTGAAGTCCAATTTTATCCACATAAAAGGCTCAACTAGATTATGTAATATCTAGTTTACGTATCTTCATTTTTCTGCTAACGAACAGCGACATTTGTCAAATCCATATCGTTTCCTGAATCAATTACAGTCAAAGCCAGTCAGTTTTAATCTTGCTTTAATTATTTTAATTAATTTAATCAATATTGCAAAATCCATTTAGTTTTATTAGAATATAAGTTTTGTTAGAATTAATATGATTATGCCCTTAACTCTTTCTATTAATTGATTGTGGTCCATCAATATAACTATTTTTTACATAATGTAATATAATATTTATGAAGCTGATAGTTCTCTAGCTGAACTGCACTGTGGGTAGGTGAGTTTATGTTGAGAGCATTCAGCCCAGAGACGAGTGGATTGACTACACGGCCATGACCACGTTTCCAGGAATGCTCCATGATCCATCTCTCTTTTGTTGTCACTGAGCAGTGGCAGTCAGTGTGTGTTCCAGTTGGAGATACCTTCTGGCTTGTTCTTCCAGCTCTAGGCTCTCTCTGACTATGGCTGCTCTCTCTGGCCTACTACTCTACTCTCCTGTATGCCCCTCTCATCCTCTTCTCCTCTCTTCTCTGCTCAATGCCTCACTCGTTTTCTCCTCTGGGATCACATCTCTCTATATAGCACTATATATCTCCCTGTTCTTCCTTTCCTCACCTTCTCTTTCCTCCTCCTCTCCCTCCCCTCTTACCCTTACCCTTCCTCACCCTCTCTCTTTCCTCCTCCCCCTTTCTGTCTCTCCTTCTCTCCAATTCCCCTTCACCCTGTCTCTCTCATTTTCTTTCTCCCTGTCTCACCCTTTCTCTCCTCTTCTCTCCCTCCCTTTTCTCTCCTCTCTCAATGCTTCGTGTCTGGAAGGTCCCAGGCCTTTCCGGGAGATGTTCTATATACTGCAGACCGCTTGTGGCAGGAACTGTTCCACAGAAGGTATCTCAGTTTGACTCCGATCTGCTTTTTTCTGCTTCCTTTTCCTTTCCTTCCTCTTTTATTTTACCCATCATTCACCTGTGCTTTTCCCATCATTCACTGTGTGCCCAGTGCTGCTCACTCCTTTTTCTGATTGGTTGGTTGGAGACAAAGGGGTCTGGACAGGTGAAAGGTGTTTTCCCTTCACAGAAGTTTGTGTGTGTGTGTGCATGTGTGTGTTTGTGTGTTTTTACAAATAATGTATAATGTACATCCCACACAGAAGCTCATTAGAGAGTGTGTTTGTGTGTCTGTGTGTGCTTCCCACATGTGTAATGTACATTGTAACCCTTTCTTCCAAGGTTAACGTAAGTGATTCGTTTTGGAGAAATTCCTTGCTGTACTAAATTGTCTATCAGACCCTGTGATCTCCCTTTATAGCGAAGCCCATAACTGCTGCCATGGCAATGACCCCTGAGCGACCCTGGTGACAGCTTTGTCTAATGGCCTGCTAAGGCATCAGTGTTTGGGGAAACATCACGCCCACCACCCCTGAGCTGTGAGCAACACACACTACACACTCACAGAGGCGGAAACACACACACACAGGGACACACATGCAGGAACATGCAGGCACACACCCATGAACAGACACAAACGCTTACCC